>NW_025970063.1:0-13026 GCF_021869965.1 Rhincodon typus | reverse complement strand
TTGATTTCTGAAGAAGGGTCCAGACCCGAAACGTCAGCTTTCCTGCTCCTCTGATGCTGCTTGGCCTGCTGTGTTCATCCAGCTCTACACCTTGTTATCTCAGATTCTCCAGCATCGGCAGTTCCTATTTTCTCTGAATCCCTATATAAATTCGAGTTTCTTTTTTATATAATTCAATACTTAACACACTTTAGCTGAAAATATTTGCTTTGAGAGTAATAGTGGCTGTGTTCCGAAGGCCAGTGGGTACATGGGACCAATAAATGTGGGGCTGGAAAATCACACCTGGTCAGACAGCATCCTAGGAGCAGGGAAGTCAACGTTTCGGACTCTAGTTCCTGGCAACTGCAGTCCTTACTGTCACCAGTGGGTACATGTTCAATTTCACCACACAAGTGATAGCTTACCAGACTGGATAACTCATTGTAGAACTTTCAAAATTTTAACTCCACTGATTTCTACAATAAGCAACTGGCCAAGTCAGTCACATTACCACTCACTCAGTGAATACAAAATAAATTACACGCGTATCCTTATGCTTATCACAAAACAGAGGCATTAAATTTTCACTACGTAGTTAAAATTAATAAACTGCCTTATTGGCTTGGATATTTTCTACACAATTCCTGAATGTAGTATATGATTATATCATAAAGAAGGGTATATTGTGATAATCAAATTCCTGATTCCCTAGATTGATTCACATAACTGTTACACTTACCACACCTCCAACACATCTGTCAATGTTTCTCTTCATTATATCTACAAAACAGAGTTGAAAAGGCTCAGAATTTCTTTACACATCATGTACAATGTCTTGTTCAATACTCAACATCTGCATCGTAATTGGCCAAATATGCCACCCCCACCCCCCTTCCCCACCCCGCCCTACTCAAGACTGCTCCAATATCACATAATTACATGACTGATCTGACTGTGGCCTCAACTCCACTTTCCTGCCTACTCCTGATGGATTCTTGGTTAACCAGGGAGTTAAAGGCCACCTACCTCTGCCTTAAAAATACTTAATGAAAATGCCACTGCTCTCTGTGGAAGGCAATTACACAGAATCGTAACCCTCAGAGAAAAAAATATTCTCCTCATTACTATCTTAAATGGGAGATCTCCTATTTTTCAACCACGTACCCTGGTTCTCCCAAAAGGGAAAAGCTATATCCTTTTGGCATTTACAATATCAAGTTCCCTCAGTCTGATCACCTCTCATTCTTCTAAACTGCAACAGTTTCAGACCCAGCTAGTCTAATCTTTCCTCATAAGATAAGCCCTCTTCCCAGGACCAATGAACCTCACTACACTTCTTCAAACTCAATTATATCTTTTCTTAAACAAAAAGTCTAAAATTGTGCACGGTACTTGAGGTCTAGACTCACCAATACCCTGTAAAACTGCAGCAAAACTTCCTTATCCATTCCATTCCCCGTGCAATAAGCGACAAAAGTTCCATCCACAAACATTGACTCCCTCTACCACTGATGCACAGTAACAGCAGTTTATAACATCTACAAGATCACCAAGACCCCTTAGACAGCACTTTCATGACCACGACTCTCTAGAAGGACACGGGCAGCAGATACATGGGAACCACAACAACACATAAACACGTGAACACCACCACATGTAAAAGCCTTTTCAAGCTACTCAGTATCCAGACTTGAAATTACATTGCCATTCCTTCACTATTGCTTGGTTAAAATCCCGGAACTCTCAGCACTGTGGGGGTGCCTACACCAAATATTCTGCAACAGTTCAAGAAGCTATCTCGACACTGCCATCTCAAGGGCAATTAGGGATGGGCATTATATGCTGGCCCAGTCAGTAAAGCCCAAATCCCATGAAATTCTGCAATACTCTTAGAAACCAAGTGTAGGGAACGAGTGCCTTAATGACTACCATCCGGTGGCTCTGACATCCATCATTATGAAGTGCTTCAAGAGGCTAGTAATGGCACACATCAACTCTAGCCTCCCAGGTTGCCTTGATCCACTACAATTTGCCTACTGTTGTAAAAGGTCCACAGCAGATGCCATCTCCCTGGCTCTACGCTCATCTGGATAACAATGACACCTATGTCAGTCTCCTATTTATTGACTTTAGCTCTCCCTTCAACACCTTAATTCCAAACAAACTTATCTCCAAACTCATGGACCTAGGACTCTACTCCCACCTCTGCAATTGGATCCTTGACTTCCTGACCTGCAGACTGTAATCAGTAAGGATAGGTGACAACACCTCCTCCACCGTAATCCTCAACACCAGTGCCCCGCAAGGCTGCGTACTCTGCCCCTTATACACTCCTTATACATTCACAACCGTGAGGCGAAATTCAGCTCTAACATTTAGAAATTTGATGACACACTGTAGTGGGTCAGATCTCAAACAATGATGAGACAGAGTACAGGAAAGAGATAGACAGCTTAATGGCATGGTGTAAAGACAACAACCTTTCCCTCGATGTCAGCAAACCGAAGGAGCTAGGCATTGACTTCAGGAAGCAGAGTGGAGGACATGCCCCCTGTCTGTATCAATGGTGCAGAGGTGGACATGGTTTCAGTTAGGGCATGTTTCTTTCAGGAGGAGCCAACAACAGCAGCCTATTGCGGTACGGTGGCTCAGTGGTTAGCACTGCTGACTCACAGCACCAGGGACCTGGGTTCGACTCCACCCTCAGGCAACTGTCTGTGTGGAGTTTGCTCCAGGTGCTCCAGTTTCCACCAACAATCGAAACATGTGCAGGTTAGTTGAAATGGCCGTGCTGAAATTATCTGTAATGTTCAGGGATGAGTAGACGAGATGGATTAGTCACAGTAGATGTGAGGTTAAGGAATTTGGTAGGGAGCTGGGTCTGGGTGGGATGCTCTTCAGAGGGTCAGTGTCGACTCAAAGAGCCAAATGGCCGCCTTGCGCACTGTGGGGATTCTAAGATTCCATGATTCTATACCACGGAGGATTTGAAATTGAGCGTGGGAGTTCTTCGGCCTAGTTTTGGTTCTATCAACGGTCTATGAAGCCAGGTTTCAATCCAGGATTTAACATTGTCCAATTAACATTAGTTGGCATCATAACAAGAAAAATGCCTCGGTCTGGGAGACATGCTCAAGTAATTCGGTCGTCATAGGGACAGAAACCCAAACAAAAACCCAATGAATTCTAGACGAATTTTCAATCCTTTTGTGGGAAAGCGGGGAAACTGCTTTTGTGCTCATCATCAAGCAGGCTGCTGGTGAGTGTTTGGTTTCTGTTCAGAGGAAGTGGAAAGAACAGGCAGGCTTTTGATGATTTGATGAATAAGTCACCCACATGCCTTGACAGTGGAACAGCATCCAGAAAAACACAGGCTGACAAAGCAACTTTCTATAATACTAGAAGTTTTGGTCTATTATAGTGAGGTAAAGTGAACCCCTGCTGATGAGCTGGGGGTGACCGTAAGACCATTCCTGTATGCTGTATAACAGTCAGAAGTATGGAATTGCGATGCTTCATAAGACACGCGCTATTTCAGTTACTTTAAGTCGTAGTTGTGAACGTTACCTTTGTATTTTGAGGCATTAGTGGCCAGTTTGATCTATTTTCTGTTTGTTGGTGCAGAAAATGTCTTAAGGGAAATTTCATCCACTAGTCTATTTCCAGTCAAAAGTTTGAAAATTTCTCTCAAAATGTTCTCGGTCTTTTTTTGGAATCATAAAATCCATGTTGGCTGCTACCCTTGTCATCACTGATCATACTAGAAACTCTGCAGCACACAAGGGCAGGTTTTACACAGTTGGGAGTATTTAACCATTGAAGAACTTGATTTTGTACTTTGGTAGAAACTGCAATTTCATTTCAATCATACCTAAAAATTCTGCATGTGAATTTCTGCAGTGTAGAAACAGAGGCAATTTAGTTTCTTCTGCCAGGTCAAATTGCTTTTCAAAGTATCTGAAAGAAAAGTATATTCTCAGTATTTCAAGACAAAGTTTTATCAATTAAGGAAGACAAAACATGTAAGGAAAAATAGCTTTCAATTAAGGTCTTAATGTCAACTTACCTATGCTGATCACCAATAACGTGACAGTGAAGCTCAACATTTTCTAGAGTGTTTTTATTTAGAACTCATTTTAATCCATAAAGAAAAGGATGTTATATAAATAAATAGGGAAGGGCTCTTGTGGCACAGAGGTAGTGCCTCTATTTCTAGACCAGGAGAGCTAGGTCCAAGTCCCACCCTTTTTTTAAATTTATTCATTTGTGGGATCTGGGTGTCGCTGACTGGCCAGCATTTATTGCCCATCCCTAGTTGCTCGAGGTGGTGGTGGTGAGCTGCCTTCTTGAAACGCTGCAGTCCACCTGTGGGTTGATCCACAATGCCACTAGGGGGGAAATTCCAGGATTTTGACCCAGCAACAGTGAGGAAACAGTGATATATTTCCAAGTCAGGATGATGAGTGGCTTGGAGGGGAATTTACAGGTGATGGTGTTCCCATATATCTACTACCCTTCGCCTTCTAGATGGAAGTGGTCACGGGTTTGGAAGGTGCTGTCTGAGGATCTTCGGTGAATTTCTGCAGTACAACTTGTAGATAGTACACACTGCTGCTACTGAGCGTTGATGGTGAAGGGAGTGGATGCTTGTGAATGTACTGCCAATCAAGCAGGCTGCTTTGTTCTGGATGGCGTCAAGTTTCATGAGTGTTGTTGGGGCTACACTCATCAAGGCAAGTGGGGACGTGTGCCTTGTAGTTGGTGTACAGGCTTTGGGGAGTCAGCAGGTGAGTTACTCATCACTATTCCCAGCCTCTGACCTGCTCTTGTAGCACTGTGTTTGTGTGGTGCGTCCAGTTGAGTTTCTGGTCAATGATAAACCCCAGGATCTTGACAGTGAGGGATTCAGAGATGGTAACACCATTAAATGTCAAGGGATGATGGTTAGATTGTCTCTTATTTGTGATGGTCATAGCCTGGCATTTGTGTGGCACAAATGTTATTTGCCACTTGTCAGCCCAAGCCTAGATATGGTCCAAATCTTGTGCATTTAAACATGGACTGCTTCAGTATCTGCAGAGTTGCAAATGGTGTTCATTGTGCAATCAGTGAACATCCCCACTTCTGACCTTATGATGGAGGGAAGGTCACTGATGAAGCAGCTGAATATGGTTGGGCCTAGGACACTACCCTGAGGAACTCCTGCAGACGTGTCTGGAGATGAGATGATTGACCTCCAACAACCACAACCACGTTCCTATGTGTCAGGTATGACTCTAACCACCAGAGAGTTTGGCCCCAATACACACTGATTCCGGTTTTGCCAGGGCTCCATGATACCACACACAGTCGAATGCAGCCTTGATGTCAAGGGCTGTCACTCTCACCTCACCTCTGGAATTCAGCTCTTTTGTCCACGTTTGAACCAATGCTGTAATGAGGTCAGGAGATGAGTGATACTGGCGGAATCCAAACTGGGCGTCACTGAGCAGGGACTGCTTGATAGCACTGTTGATGACACCTTCCATCACTTCACTGATGATAAAGAGTAGACTGACAGAGTGGTAATTGACCAGCTTGGGTTTGTCCTGCTTTTTACATACAGAACATACTTGGGCAATTTTCCACATATACCGGGTAGATACCAGGTGTTGTAACTCTACTGGAACAGCTTAGCTAGGAAAACGGAAAGTTCTGGAGCACAAGTCTTCAGTACTATTGCTGGAATGTTGTCAGGGCCCATTGCCTTTGCAGTATCCAGTGCCTCCAACTGTTTCTTGATATCACATGGACAGAATCAAATTGGCTGAAGATTGGTATCTGTAATGCTGGGGAACACTGGAGGAGGCTGAGATGAATCATTCACTTGGCACGTCTGTGAAAGCTTTAGTCTCATCTTTTGCACTGATGTGCTGGGCTCTTCCATCATGGAGGATGGGGATATTTGTGGAGCCTCCTCCTCCTCCAGTGAGTTGTTTAATTGCCCACCACCATTCACGACTGGATGTGGCAGGACTGCAGAGCTTAGATCTGATCTGTTGGTTGTGAGATCGCTCAGCTCTGTCTGCTTTTGCTGTTTGGCGTGTAAGTAGTCCTTTTTGGTGGCTTCACCGGGTTGATACCTTGTCTTCAGGTATGCCTAATGTTGTGCCTGGCATGCCCTCCTGCACTCTTCATTGAACCAGGGTTGATTCCCTGGCTTGATGGCAATGGTTGAGTGGGGAATATTCCAGGCCATGAGGTTACAGGCTGTGCTGCAGTACAATTCTGCCGCAGTTGATGGTCCAAAGCGCCTCATGGATGCTCGGTCTTGAATTGTTAGATCTGTTCTAAGTCTGTCCCATTTAGCACGGTGATAGTGCCACACAACACAATGTGAAGGCAGGACTTTCTGTCCCCATAAGGACTGTGCGATGGTCACTCTTACCAATACTGTCATAGACAGATGCATGTGCAGCTGACAGATTGAGAAGGATGAAATCAAGTAAGTTTTTTCTTCTTGTTGGTTCCCTCACCACCTGCTGCTGACCCAGTCCAGCAGCTATGTCCTTCAGGACCCAACCGACTTGATCTGTAGTACTCTGCCGAGCCACTCTTGGTGGTGGACATTGAAATGCCTCACCCAGAGTATACTTTGTGCCCTTACCATCCTCAGTGCTTCCTCCAAGTGTTGCTCAACATGGAGAAATACTGATTCATCAGCGGAGGGAGGACAGTACGTAGTAATCAGCAGGAGGTTTCCATGCCCATGTTTAACCTGAAGCCATGTGACTTCATGGGGTCCAGAGTCAATGCTGAGGACTCCCAGGGCAACTCCCTCCTGACTGTATATCACTGTGCTGCCACCTCTGCTAGGTCTGTCCAGTCAGTGGGGACAGCATATCCGGGGATGTTGATGGCAGTGTCTGGAACATAGTCATACTCTTGGAATCAGACCTGACAGACAATTTTGTGACAGAAATGTAATTTTGTGAAAATAACTTTTTTTTCCCTGAAAGAAATCCGTAAACATTTGGATGTATAGGGTACAATTTCAAAAATCGCAGAATTGGAAATATTGAGGATAGCGAATGACTATGAGGACAGGCTAGAGGACTGGACAGACAATGCATCAAATGAATCTTAAACCAGAGAAGAGTGAATGATGCATTTTGGAGAAAGAATGAGGAGAGGTAGTATAAATTAAAAGATACAATTCTAAAAGGAGGTGCAAAAACAGAGGGGTAATAGGCTTTATGTGCATAAATCATTGAAGGTGACAGAAGAAGTTCAGAAATGATTAAAAAGGCAAATAGAATCCTAGAATTTATAATTAGACAGAGTATAAAAAGAAAGTAGGTATAGTGATTTTAATCTCTTATCTTCACGGTCTAATTCTAGGCACCATGTTTTATGAAATATGTGAAAAGAAGGAACAAAAGATTTGAGAATAGAGATCTCAATTGCATGGCGATGTGAAGCTGGGTCTGCTCTGCTTACAGATGACAAGGTTGACAGGAGACTTGTTCAAAATAAGTTAGGGAATTAGATAGATTGGATGGGAGGAAACTGTTCCTCGTGGTTGAAAGTTTAAGAATCATTTAAGGTAACTGGCAAAAGAACCAATGGTGACATGTGGAAAACCTCTCTTACCCAGCGAGTGTTTACGATGTGGAATGTACTGCCCAAGAGGATAGTGAATTGGGGATTCATTACGGCTTTCAAAAGGGACTTTGGTAATTATCTGAAGAGAAAAGAAATTTGCAGGACTATAGGTTGGAAGCAGGATTTGTGGAGTTGCTCTAGCATGGACAAGAAAAGCCAACAGGTTATAGCAAAGAACAAGGCCATTCTATGATTCATTACATTATGGAGGACAATAGGCAAATTGCAATTCAGCAGTAGCTTTCAAGCAACAATTTAAAAACAGACACAACTGTAATTGTTTAAAGATTTACATACGCGATTGTTATCTCTTGAGCACAGAGATTTTTCATTTCCTTCTAATTACCATTGGGACTATCCTGATAGGAACATGAAGATTGTGTAGATGTCGATAATCTATGGTGGAGAAAGGAGCTTGGGAGGGATGAAAAATGTTTGTAACTTAAGTAGACAGCAGAAATAAAACTGAATACTTACTTTAGTTGAATCTCTTTAGGACAAAATTCCATTCTGTCAAAATCTGCAGAAGTAAAAATTAGAAAGGACCAGTAAATAATATGATTATCAATCATTAGCCTCGTACCCAACCTAGTTACAGAAACCAACCATAATGTTTCCATGGGAAACAACGTAAAGTCAATCCGACAACACAACAGGCATAACTTTTTTATACTTACCCAAACCACATTCTCCAATGGCCACCACTTTCCCTTTGTTCTCTATGGCCAAAGTTTTAAGATCAGACAAGTACTGCTCTGGATTGTTCTGCTCAAATTCACCACAGCGTGTAGGGTGACAACCAACTGTACTATAGAAAGAATCTGTGAGGAAATGGCATGAAAGAGAAATGATCATACCATATGACATGTCCACAAGAAACATACACATATCTGCAACGGAAAACATGAACTATTTCTCTGGCAAGTAAGAGATCAAGAGGGTATCAGTTAAGTGTTTAAAATAACATAGAAATTAACAAGATATATACAAATATCACATTATTTTATACAGCACCTTTAACATCCAAGGTGCTTCACAAGAGTGAAGCACAAGGAGATATTAGAACCTATGATCAAAAACTTTGTGAGGAAATAGGTTTAAGCAGTATTTAAACTAGGAGAAAGATTGGCTAAGCAAAAGTCGGAGGGTGGGAACTCCAAAACATAGGACCCAGTCACCTAAAACCACAACCAACATCAGTAGTGGCAGTGCATCTCAAACAGTTTTGTTTTCATGTGCTCAGACTGCAGGTCCCGTGTCATAAAAGTCATGAAAAAAACATACTGCAGATGTTAACAATGGAACACAAAATGAAAATGCTGGAGTTGCTAAGCCAGTGTGGCAGTATTTGTGCAAAGGGAAATCAAATTAACATTACAGATTGATGATCTTTCATAGAACTGGGTTAAAAATTAAAGATGCACCTGTTTTAATCAAGTACAGAGTATGAAGAAAGGGATTTTCACCTTTTCACTTCCTATTTTCGAGGCTTTCAAATCCTGTACCAGGTGAAATGGTAATTTAATTGTACCTTATTCTTCAGTAATTATTATTCTTCAGTAAATAGTATTTGTTGAATTTCACTGGGAAAACCAAATAAAGGTTAGGGGAGTGTTTTGTTGAACACCTTCATTCTGTCCACTAGCATAATCCTGAGATTCTAGCTGCTTTCTATTTTAATTCTCCATTCCATTCTCACACTGATCACTCTGTACCCATCCTTCTTCACCATTCCAAATGAAACTAAACAGAAGCACAAGAAATCTTTCAATTTGGGATTTTGCAGCTCACTGAAATAGAATTCAACTATTTCACATTGTAACCATAGCTCAATTTTACCAACACAGCTCCAACTTTTGTTCCTTTGTTTCTTTTGTTACTGTTCCCATTGTCTCGTAATTATTTGTATTCAATCCTGTCAGACTTTCCCTATTGTTCTCCCTCCTTCTTTATTTGCCTACATCTTTAACATATTCCAGGTCTGAGAAAAGCTACAGATCCTGAGTATCTTCAGTATTTTCTATTTTAATACCCAAGCCCTATGGTTACTTTTCATATCATTGCATTTTTGAAGCTATTTCACATTTATGGCCAAAGAATAAAAACTGCATACTTGAGTGCACGTTTAAATTTAAGTTCAATGCCAAAATCTGCCGTTTTGACCATTAATGATCACAGCACTACACTCTAAAGGTACTTTGTCTGATGGCAATTATTAGTTTGCAAATACCTTTATGTGTTTTTAAAAACAAATCATGACTAACATATTGGTGAGATTACTGATTAATAACAGGAGCAGTACTTCTGCTTATTTCTGGTAATATATTGGTACATTACATACATCTTTAAATTTTGGAAGTATTTGTATTTAAATAGTATCTTATATACCTCTACAGTGTTTTGAGGTAATATTGAATCAAAGGTTTCTGAATTGCAGGCACATAAACAAGGCAAATAGTTCACAGCATCATGGAATGATTACAGCACAGAAGGGGGGTGTTCTGTTGTTTTTGTACAGTACAGTAGAAACGTTCGTTCATAGTGAGCTTAATGAGCATACGGAAATACGATAATAATGGCATTGCTTACTGGTTTCTAAGTGAGAGTTCAAATGTAATAGTATATTCCAGCTGTTTCAGGACCTTACCTAGATTAGCAGAATGGATTTCACATGAAAAATGTCATTCAGAATAAACCCATAACTAAAATGAGATTAGACTCTTGTACCACAAATTATTTACATGTTTTGTTAAATTGCTTTGAGGCTCAGTGGCAAATAAAATTTATGACAAAAATTATTAACTTTTAAGTGTGAAACTTTCAAATTCTGCAGAACATCTGACAGACTATAATTTCTCACTTTGTAAATGGGAAAGTGAAATTGCAGAATTGTACCAGCGTGAGGAACACATTTTAATCACAGCACAAAGCTCAATCAAATTAATTGTTACTCTTTTTTCGGTAACACTGTTGTTACTTGGTACATCTTAAAATCTAAAGAATTATTTAACTGAAATCAGCAAAATTTGCACTGAATTCTGCAATAAGATTAATACACCCCTTGAGCATTTTCAAGGAATATATTGAAGCAAAGCCGGTTTCGTAACTGACCTCTTGTCTTTGCCAATTCCAGTGCATCTTTGCTATCTTGCAAACTGCCTCCTGTAATCATGAACTGAACAGAAGAAAAAAAAAAGACACAAAAGACATAACCTGAATAATTTGCCTATTTATTCTAGTTTGGAGGAAAGTGTGTTATTTTATGTCACGCAGACTTAAGCCAAACAGAACAATACAGGAAACAGGACTGTTATCCTGTCACACAGATAGGAAATAATTATCACATGAAACAAGAATAAAAAATTTTCAATGCAGTTCTTATGATTTCTATGTTCACCGTATTCCATGGCAGGCAATTATTCAAGTCCGATTTTCTGTAGAAACTGATCTATAATAACACATGCAGGATACTGAAAGTACAAAATAATCTAAATTACAAGCCAGGCTCAAAACTCTGCAATATTATCAAGGACAACCAGTGAAAAGAGCACCTACAAAAGGTATAAACTAAAAAAAAACAGGTTTTTTGCAAATGCTAATACTTAGCTCATGTTTTCATGGCAAACATAGCTCCTCAGGACAAAAACCTTAATTCCCAAACTACATTTATGTTCCAGCAGCCTCAATTCAGTCTTGATAGGCTATTGATGATTTATTTCTAGAAATTGAGTCTTTTGCTACATTTGGCCCTTCAAGCCTAGTCTGCCATTTAATATGACCATGGCTGATCATCTATTTTAAAGTCTTTTTTCCATGGTATCCCATAGCCCTTTATATCATTGACAGATTTCTAAATACCAGTCTCTAAGCACACTCAATGAGTGAGGTTCTATAGCTGTCCAAAGATACATGACACTGAGCAAAAAAAAAATTCTCATCCAAGTCCCAAATAACTTCCTCCAATTACAAAATTGTGTTCCCTGGTTCCAAACTCCCCTACCACTGGAAATAAATTACCTGCATTTATCCTGCCTATCTCTATATATTTTCTAAGTTTCAATAACATTACCACACACCCTTTGGTCCACTGTCCCCAAACTCTCTTCATAAGACAGTCCTGACATCCAGGTAACAAGTCCCGTGAAACTTTGTTGCACTCCCCCTATGGCAATAATATCCTTTCTAAGGTAAGTGATTCCAGGTGTGGTCTAACCAAGCAATATAACTGAAACTGGACTTTGCAATTCCTGCACTCAAATCCTCTTGCTATAAAAGCTAACATACAATATCCTTCCTAATTGCTTGCTACACCTGCCTTCTTGCCTTCAGTACATTATTGGCACCTTCCCACCCACCAAAGTTTTCTAACCTTTTACTATTTAGGAAATACTGCACATACCTGGTCCTTCTACAAAAGTGCATAATTTCGCATTTTTACTGTTTATATTCCATCTGCCGCATCCTGTCCATTCATTACGCTTGCCCAAATCCTCGATACTTTACATTTTCCATGTAGCATATATTCTTCTTCAGAACATACATTTCTCCAAAGCAATCTTCTAACTAATATTAATTTCCTTTAATTCCTCATTCTCTCTAATCCCTGGAATGTCTAAATTTGGGAGACCAAGTAAATTTCAGAGTTCCTGCAGGCTTCAGTTTAATTATGCTGACTGATCTGGTAATTCAATTTTAATCTAGTGTATCTCAATATTCAAACTGTATTCAAATGGAATTTAAAAATCAATATTTTGGAAACTCTTGACAGAAAACAGAATTTTGTTTACCTTTTGAACTCCAGTTTTGACAGCTCTCTGTATTACATCCAAAAAATCATCTGTAAGAGTGCACAAAAAATTCTGTGTCCTATAACTTCTCATTCAAGACAAGAGATCAGGTGTTTTGATTGTCCAAGATCCTGGTAAGTGAATAATGTTTTAAATGCAGGAGGTAATTGAATTTAGTATTGTGGTAGTAAGCAAAGGCCTTATGATTTCTCAAGATATTGGAGGCTGATGCTGCTAGCTATCTGGATTTTTGGACACACAGCAATTACAAATTAAGTATGCAACTTTATTTTTTGCAAAGAGACGTGTTGCATTTCCATAATTTGTTGGTGTTCGTTTTCTCTCTCTAACTTTTGTTTGAGCATTTAGTTCAATAGAATTAGATAATTAAAATGCAAATAAATGAGTATATCACCTTCCAGAGCACTTTCTTGGTACAGTAACCAAATTCAATATCTCTTAAGGGTTAATCCTTGATTGGGGTGACTGAACACCCTAATAGCACGTGGGATAACAAAATGTAGAGCTGGATGAACACAGCAGGCCAAGCAGCATCAGAGGAGCAGGAAGGCTGACGTTTCGGGCCTAGACCCTTCTTCAGAAAAACTTTTTT
>NW_025970062.1:1659-13027 GCF_021869965.1 Rhincodon typus | reverse complement strand
CCCACTCCTTCTCTCTCCCCTCCTCTCCCCCCCACACCCCACTCTCTCTCTCTCTCCCCCACTCGCCCCCTACTCCCTCTCTCTCCCCCCTCACTCTCCCCCCTCCTCTTGCCCTCTCCCCCCTCTGTCTCCCCCCCCACCCTCTCTGTCCCCCCCCCCCCAGTTGCAGGTTTCACTGGGACGCCGGGGACAGTGTGAGTGAGGGGGGTGTGCTGGGGGTTTGGGCCCGGGTTTTGCTGAGGGGCTGGAAGCCAGACTGAGGGTCTCTCCGGGGGGAGGGAGCTCCCCATATGGACCGCAAGGTGAACCGGAGGGTGAGATCGGTGGCCCGGGGGCAGTGGGGGGTGGGGGGGTGATGTTGGAGAGTTAGTGCCCCCTGTACAGGAGCTAAATTCATTGGAAGCTCCCCCACCCCCAGTGCTCCCAGACCCCAGCCCATCATTCCTTCTGCAGCGCAGACAGATCCTTTTAACAGATCCCACACGATCCCACTGCAACTGCTTCCCGTGAGCCACTGAACCAAGACTGTGTCAGAACAGTCTCAGAACCAAACCCTCAGGATCCCAACAACTCACTGTGTAAAACAATCCCCCCTCACCCCCCCACCCCGGGCTTTTCTCCGATTCCCTTCAATCTGTCTCCCTCTGGCCACTGTCCCTCCTGCCTCTGGAAACACTGCCTCCTGATTTAGAGATCAGAGTCTCCTGATTTACTTGGTCAAATCGCTCCATGATTTTGAACACTTCGACTAAATTCCCCTGAACCTTCTCTGCTCTAAGGACAACAATCCGAGCTTCTCCCTTCTCTCCATATTCGCTGAAGTCCCTCATTCCCTGCTCCCATTCCAGTAAATCTCCTCCACACCCTCTCCAAGACACTGTATAAGTATATCTTGTGCATATACTGTGTGATATTGTGAAGGGGCTATTTGATTATATATTGTGTTCACTGTACAGATTATATACAGGACACACACTATTCACTGTATAGGCTTTTACTGCGTAGACACTGTTCATCAATTTGTTTGTACATAGCTCATTTGTGGCTGAGATTAAAGCTGGGGCAAAGCAGGAATATCAAAGTGATCAGAGGAATTTGTAGTAAAAATTACAAATGAAAATTTTAGAATGAAGGGTAAATACAGAGACCAGGGGCTCCTGGGGCTCCCAGTTACGTCAAGGTGGGGATTTTAGTGAGAACGGGAGCCAATCCCGTTCTATCACTCCCTCATCCAGGCTGACTGGAGCAGGATTCGCTGAACCTCCAAGCGGACCATTCTGGGAGTGCCGGGACATTCAGTGTTTGTGAGAGAGACGGAGAGAGAGAGAGCTGGGGTGAGAGTGAGTCTGACAGAGAGTGTGAAAGTGTGAAACAGTGTGCGAGTGTGAGAGACGGGGGCAAATGTGTGTATAAAACTGAGGGGGGCTATTGGGAGACAGTAAATATGAGTGGGGGAAGGGTGTGAGGGTGGGGTGTGTGTGTGTGAGTGGGGAATGGGTGTCTGAGGGGTGCTAGTGTGAGTGGTTGTGGTGTTGGGGGGGGCTAGTGTTTGTGGGGTTGGGGGTCAGTTTCTGTCTCTCTGGTTGGGGGTGCAGGCCTGCACTGAGTTTAGGGCTGGGAGGTGGACAAAGAGATTCACCCCCACCTTGGGAAATGAGGTTAGAGTTGTGAGTGAGGCTGGGCTCGGAGATCAGGTCAGTCCCCTCAGAACTACAGGCACAACCTGAGACAGAGTCAGTGCCCTCCCCTGAAATGAGCTATCACTAGGAATTCATAGCTGTTCAAATATTGACTTGGTGAGGGGGAGGGGGAAAGGCTTTGGCAGCGTGCTGTCCTTCTGGGGAAGGAGCTGCTTCCTGGAAGCAAGATCCAGGACTGAATGTGAATCTGTGACAGCTGACTGTCCTCCTGCCCACAAGAAACCGCACCCCCCACTCCACCTCACAATGTATCTCCTTTACAAACCGACCTGTAATGTCTACATTAAAAAGGCTATTGGCTGTCTTGGTCTTAACCGAAATAGAAATCCTCCTTCTGTTAACTAACTCTCACTGACTCACCAACACTTTCTCCAAAGGTGAGTTGAGCATGTCTGCCGTTGACATCAAGGCTGCATTTTACCGAGTATACCTTCACAAAATGGGAATCAGGAGCAAAACTCTCTGCAGGATTCCACGGAAGGCATACCTGACACATAGGAAAATGATCATTGGAGGTCAACCATCTCAGCTCCAGGACATCTCTCCAGGAGTTCCTCAGGGTAATGTCCTCAGCCCAACCATCTTCAGCTGCTTCATCAATGACCTTCCCTCCATCATAAGATCAGAAGTGGGGATGTTCGCTGATGTTTGCACAATGTTCAGCACCATTCGTGACTCCTCAGATACTGAAGCAGTCCATGTTCACATGCAACAAGAACTGGACAATAATTAGCCTTGGGCTGACAAGTGGCAAGTAACATTTGCACCACACAAATACCACACAATGACCATCACCAAGATAGAATCTAACCACTGTCCCTTGGCATTCAATGGCATCACACCATCATTGACACCCCACCATCAACATCCATTGACCAGACACTTAACTGGACTTGCCGTATAAGTATCATGGTTCAAGAACAAGTCAGAGGCTTGAAATCCTGCAGTGAATAATCACCTCCTGACTCCCTGAAGCCTGCCGACCATTACAAGGAACACGTCAGCATTGTGATGTGTTCTTTCGACTCCTCAGACATCACCTTCCAAACCCATGACCACTTCCATCTAGAAGGACAAGGGTAGCAGACATATGGGAATACCACCCCCTGCAAGTTCCCCTCTGAGTCACTCACCATCCTGACTTGGAAATATATCACCGTTCCTTCACTGTCACTGGGTCAAAATCCTGGAACTTGCTTCCTAATGGTGTTATGGGTCTACCTTCAGCAAATGAACAGCAACAGTTCAAGAAGGCAGCTTACCACCACCTTTTTAAGAGCAATTAGGGACAGGCAATAAATGTTGGCCAGCAAGCAACACTCACATCCATGAATGAATTAAAAAAAAGTGCCTCACATTTCAGGACTAGTTTAAGGTGAAACTATCTGAGCAGAGGGGATTAGTGACCTGTTCAGTCTTGTTTGGAAACAGGCTGGGCTTTCTCTGGGACTCAATTATTTCAGCCAGATGGAAACTCATGACGGTACTAAATAAGACGGTAGATTCATGATTTGAGCGTGAGAATGTGCCATTGGGCCCATCTGTCTGTGCTGGCTGGAACAGTGTGCAGAGAAAACCAGGGGCTCACATTTCCAGTCCCCTGTGATTCTTCTTCAGACTCTTCTTGACCCGTATCAGACTCCAAACGCGCTGCATTTCTCCAGTTCTTTCTATTTAGATGTCAGATTTTCAGCATCTGCAGTTCTTTGCTTTTGTCCACCTGCTGACTTTGAAGGATTTATTTAATGAGATCCACTCTTCCATTAATGCATCATCTTCGAGAACATACTCAATTAGTTTGGAAAGTTGGAGAAAATCGAATGCATTCCAGTTCACAGGAAATTTTAATTTATAAAATATTTTTGCACAGTTTTGTTGTTTTTGTTCACACTGCTTCCATTTACAAAGCAAGTATCCCAAGCATCTTCTTAACCACCTCGCTATCTTTTAATGTTTGTGAATCTGGCCCCACTGACACTACTGTTAGCATCCCCAATACCCTCCCGACATCCCCAATACCCTCCCGACGTCCCCAATACCCTCCCGACATCCAATACCCTCCCAACATCCCTAATACCTGACATCCTCCTGTCACACTCTGACACTTCACAGCCCCCCGCACCCTCCCTGACACCCTCCTTTACCAACTAACATCTCTCCACAAACCTCCCCTGACAGACCCACTCCCCCACCCAATATACCCTGGACCCCCACCCCGACACCTCCTGAGATCCCCTCTCCCCAGTGCCTCTGCTCTTGCACCTTGCACCCACCCACAATGGTGCCATTTGGATTATGTTGCGATATTGTACCCGCTCATCTCCATCACCTCATTTTGATCCACATCAAATTACTTTTGCTCTGGTTCTGCCCATTCTCTCAATCTGTCTGTTCTTCTGAAACCTTGTACTCTCCTGCCCACTGTTTACAACCTTCGTTAACTGCTGCACCATCCACTGGACCCCGCACCAAAATCTCACTTCCATACACACTGAGCGAGAGACCTCACTGTCCGAGCACTGGCCCATGGGAAACCCGCTACAGGTTTCCTCCCCAGTCCCAATCTCAGGAAGTTTAACCCCTTTGTGGCTCTACCTTTCTGGGATGACAGGGTTGGATGAATGAATGTCAAGGTGGTGTTTAGATTGTCTCTTACTGTGATGGTCACAGCCTGGCATTTGTGTGGCACGAATGTCACTTGCCACGTGTCAGCCTAAGCCTGGATATTGTTCAGATCTTGTTGCATTTGAACATGGACTGCTTCAGTATCTGAGGAGTCACGAATGGTGCTGAACATTGTGCAATCATCGGCGAGCATCCCCACTTCTGACCTTATGATGGAGGGAAGGTCATTGATGAAGCAGTTGAAGATGGTTGGGCCTAGGACACGACCCTGAGGAACTCCTGCAGAGATACCCTGGAGCTGAGATGAATGACCTCCCACAACCACGACCATCTTCCTATCTGCCAGATATGACTCCAACCACTGGAGCGTTTGCCTCCGATACCCATTGATTCCAGTTTCACTAGGACCCCTTGATGCCACACTTGGTCCAATTGCAGCCTTGGTGTCAAGGTCTGTTACCCTCACCTCACCTCTGGAATTCAGCTCTTTTGTCCATGTTTGAACCAAGGCTGTAATGAGGTCAGGAGCTGAGTGGCCCTGGCAGAATCTGAACTGGGCGTCACTGAGCAGGTGATTTCTGAGCAGGTGATGGCCTAGTGGTATTATCGCTGGACTGTTAGTCCAGGGACTCAGATAATGTTCTGGGGGCCTGGGTTTGAATCCCGCCGCAGCAGATGGTGGAATTTGAATTCAATAAATATCTGGAATTAAGAATCTAATGATGACTGTGAATCCATTGTCGATTGTTGTGAAAAACCCATCTGGTTCACTAATGTCTTTTAGGGAAGGAAACTGCCATCCTTACCTGGTCTGGCCTACATGTGACTCCAGATCCACAGCAATGTGGTTGACTCTTAACTGCCCTCTGGGCAATTAGGGATGGGCAATAAATGCTGCCTAGCCAGCAATGCCCTCATCCCATGAATGAATAAAAAAATGGTGTTTTATATGTTTGAAATGAAAGGTGCTGTCTATCATTGTCTTGATGCAGAATAGTGGCAACAGTGTAGGTTTCATTCCAGCCCTGGCTGGGGTATCTTGCCTCTTTAACCCTGTCCCTGAGAATATCAGGGACAATAAAGAGCATTGAAACAAGTCAGGGTGAAGCATCAGCAGACAAAAAGTCAAAGAATGCTGTCTGCACAGATCACATGTAGACAGAAGGATGAATGCACGCAAGAACATAGAACATAGAACATAGAATATAGAACAGTACAGGCCCTTCGGCCCATGATGTTGTGCCGACCTTTTATCCTACTAAGATCAATCTACCCTGCATACCCTTCATTTTACTATCCTCCATGTGCTTATCCAAGAGTCGCTTAAAAGTCTCTAAAGTATCTGACTCCACTACCACTGCCGGCAGCGCATTCCACACGCCCACCACTCTCTGTGTAAAGAACCTACCTCTGACATCTCCCCGATACCTTCCTCCAATCACCTTAAAATTATACCCCCTCGTAATAGTCTAAAGGACCAGTGTCCTTTCAAACAGCCAGAGGGTATTGAATCTGTGGAACTTATTGCCAGAGAGGGCTGTGGAGACCAAGTCATTGGGTGTATTTAAGACAGAGATAGATAGGTGCTTGATTAGTTACAGGATCATGGGCCATGGGGAGAAGGCAGAAGAATGGTGTTGAGAAACATATCAGCCATGATTGAATGGAGCAGACTTGATGGGCTGAATGGCCTAATTCTGCTTCGATATTTTATTGTCTTATGGTCTTCCCTCATGTGGGATCTTCCAGTGCATTGGAGTGGTCTGTGTTTTCTACAGTATGACCAGGATTACAATGCATTGTGTTTTATTTTCTGTCAAGTGGGGAACGGTGCCTGATCAAGGACATTTTGTTTCTGCATTAATGAAAAATCTGGTGTTGATTGTGCTTCTGTTTCCTGGAAAGCAAAAGATTAACCTTCAATTTCTGGAGTGACATTATGTCATCAAATTCTAAATATTAATTAGAGTTAAACTTTGGAATGAATTGCAAGGATTTGAATTAGGGAGTGAATTACAGGAGGGTGCAAGTCCAAAACACTTTCCACATGCTAGGAGCCATTCAAATTGCTGCTCAGTCAGAAATGGCCTGACAGGGCTGTCAAATTTTAATCGTGGAGTGCCAAACTCTTAATGTATCTAACATTCAATTGGCTGTTCCAATTTGCAATTAGGTATCTGGAGACATACTTCCATCTATTAGAAATGTAACAAGTATTTGATTTTCAATGCACTTCAGGTATACAGCAAATTACAGACTGACAAGTCAGATATTGTGAAAATTATTTCATTAAAATAGTGAAACAGAGGGCTTTTTGTGTTTGGAAGGATGTTTCCTGTAATGTTTTGCTGGGCTTAGTACCTGGTCATTTGTTTGTGGTTTAAGGGGAGGCGATGGCCTAGTGGTATTATCACTGGACTGTTAATCCAGAGACCCAGATAATGTTCTGGGGACCTGGGTTCAAATCCCACCACAGCAGATGGTGGAATTTGAATTCAATAAATATGTGGAATTAAGAATCTAATGATGAGCGTGAATCCATTGCCAATTGTTGGGGGGAAAAAAACATCTGGTTCACTAATGTCCTCTAGGGAAGGAAACTGCCATCCTTAACTTGATCTGGCCTACATGTGACTCCAGACCCACAGCAATGTGGTTGACTCTTAACTGCCCTCCGGGCAATAAATGCTGCTGGTCAGTGGCACCCTCATCCTGTGAATGTATAAAAAAAAATCAATGATTTTTAAACAAAGGTGTAGGGCCAGCTAAGACATCTACAGATGATACAGAAACAGATTGTGTTGTTGAGGGAGAAAGCTGTAAACTGCAGCCAGATATCGATGGCCCGGCTCAATGGTTGCATCAATGACCAAACTGAGAAGTGTCAGCTGATAGAGAGGACAAACAAGGAAAGGGTCTCCCAATAAATGTAGGATGTTGAAGATCAGAAAGATTTTGGAACCTGTGTTCACAGATCCCTGAAGGTAGCAGGATATGTAGATAAGGTGGTTAAGAAGGTGTTTAGGATTTTATCCTTTGAAGTTTTTGAGAAGATTTGTAGCTCGGGTTGTGGATGAGGTTGTAGACTTGCTTACCGAGCTGGTGGGTTTGGTTGCAGACATTTCATCTCCCTGCTAGATAACGTCGTCAGTGCACCTCCGGTGAAGCGTTGGTGTTCTGTCCCACTTGTTATTTATATGCTTTGGTTTGCTGGGGTGGTTGGCATTACTTCCGGTTCTGTTTCTCAGTGCATTGTATATCGGGCCCAGTTCAATGTGTTTGTGGATGGAGTTCCTGACTTTATCCTCTATTGACTGAGGTCTGGAATACAATTCCTTGGAGGTTCTGCTCGAACTGTATCTGACACTAGTTAGAGCACAGCTCAGCTCCTGCGAATGGGTCTGTTCACTATGTTTCAGGAACGATGTGATTAGGCTGGAGAGGGGACCGAGGAGGAGATTTATCAGGATGTTGCCAGGATTTGAGAATGTTTACTGTGAGGAAGGATTCCATTGGCTGTGATTGTTCTCTTTAGAACAGAAGAGGTTGAGGGGTGATTCATTTGAGGGACCATAGAGTCATACAGCATGGAAACAGACCTTCGGTCCAACTAGGCCACACTGACCACATTCCCAAGCAAAACTCGTCCCACCTGCCTGTATTTGGCCCATATCCTTCCAAACCTTTCCTATTCATGCACTTATCCAAATGTCTTTTGAAAGTTGTAACTGTTTCTGCATCCACCACTTTCTCTGGCAGTTCATTCCACACATGAACCACTCTCTGAGTAAAAAAAAAACTGCCCCTCATTTCCTTTTTAAATTACTTGATTTATTATTGTCGCACGTACCTACAGTAAAAAGCTTTGTTTTGCGTGCAGTACAGGCAGATCATACCATATAAAGGCCATAGGGTGACTGAACAGAGTGAGGAATACAAAGTTACAGCTACAGAGAAGGTGCAAAAAAGCAAGATCAACATTAGATTTGAAATTTGAGAGATCCGTACTGAAGTCTGATAACAGCAGGAAAGAAGCTGTTCTTAAACCTGTTGGTGCATATGTTCAAACTTCTGTATCTTCTGCCTAATGGAAGAGGGTATCACAGGATCAGTGCTGAGTCCCTTATTGTTTGTGATATTCATAGATGATGGAGATGAGAATGTGAGGGTGATAAGTAAGTTTGTTGGTGACACAGAGATTGTCTGGGTGGTTGGTACTGTGGAAGAAGGTGTTAGGTGTCAGATGGGCAGATTAGTCCAGATGGAATTTAACTGTAATCACCGTGAGGGGATGCACTTTGGAAGAAGGAACAAGACAAGGGAGTACACTGGGAAACTCAGAGGGACAGAGGGATCTTGGGGTGATTGTCCACAGCTCCCTGAATGTGGATGGACAGGTCAATAGGGGCATTAAGATGGCAAATGGGATGTCTCCCTTTATCAGTCGTCGCATAGATTATCGAGCAGGATTGGAGCTGTACAGGGCTTTGGTTCAGCCACAGCTGGAGTACTGTGTGCAGTTTCTGATCCCCACACTATAGGAAGCATGTGATTGTACTGGAACGGGTTTGGAGGAGGTGCACCAGGACATTGCCTGGGATGGAGCATTTCAGTGACAGAGAGAGGCTGGATAAGCTCGGGTTGTTTTGTTTGGATCAGAGAAGGCTGAGGGAGGACCTGATAGAGGGGTATAAGATTATATGGGGCATGAACAGGGTGGATAGAGAATAGCTGTTCACTTTAGCTGAAGGGTCATTAAGAAGGGGACATCATTTTAAAGTGAAAGGCAAGAGATTTAGAAGGGATTTGAAGTAAAATGTTTTTACCTGGATGATGGTGGGGGTGTGGAATGCACTGCCCAGGAGAGTAGTTGAGGCGGGAACCCTCACACCTTTTAAAAAGTGCTTGGATGAGAACTTGAAATATCATAACGTTCAAAGCTGTGGGCCCAGTGCAGGAATGTGGACTCGTGTAGATTGTGAGTATTTTTTGGTGGTGCAGACTTGATGGGCCAAAGGGCTTCTTCTGTATGACATGATTCCATGAATAACACGTTCTCGAGCAGCGCTGGCATGATGGTTGAGTGGCCTTCCTACAACATCTGCCCTGTATCTGAAGCAGCAGCTGAGTCTGACTAGAACCCTACAGATATCTTAGAAATTCTAAGATTCAATCTGTACTTACATTGGGAAGTGGGAGGCAAGAGAGAGAGAGAGAGAGAAAGATGCCACAATGACAATGCGAACAGCAGCTCACTATGTTTGTTTGGGCTGATTAGACCTTGCGTCAGATTATAGAGGAGGATTATTGTGGGTAAGGCATTTACAGAATGACTGTTTTCAGTTTTGTGTAGTGGTCAGCTGTGCACAAAGTACAGGATGGGCAGTTTGATCATGACCGCTCTGTGAATGGCCTCCCACATTCAGAAAGTACACAGTGCTGGAGATTAATCCAATGGAGCATTCTACACAGCAAGAGGCCATTCAGCTCTTTATTGATCTGTCTCCTAAATCCATCTCTCCACTTTCTCCCCTATTTCCTCATTATTCTCATCCAACAAAAAATGGCTTTCAAAGAAAATACAGCACAGCATAGGAAAAGGCCCTTTGGCCCACCAAGACTGTGCTAACACACGCACCTTTCTAGGCTAAAATCATTTTGCCTCACAGTCTGTATCCCTCTATTCCTTGTCTGTACATGTATCCCATATGAATATTTAACCTGACCTTCCCCGACACCTCCAGCCTGAATGGTGTTTAATGGGAAACATTCCAGATCTTCCCACCCCACACCCCCTCGTGTGGGGATGTATTTCCTGAGGTCCCCCCGAACAGCCTGGCTCAGATGTGAAGGTTTTCACCCATGATCTGGATTGTCCCACTCCACTGAGGAAATGGACCCTATCGACCCCATCTTGTACGACCTAGAACATGCAGAAATTCACCAAGGCTCCTTACACAGCAGCTTCCAAACTCACAAGAACTCCTGTCTAGCAGGACAAGGGCAGCAGATATATAGGAAAACTGCCCCCTGCAAGTACCCTTGCAAGGGCGGCACGGTGGCTCAGTGGTTAGCACTGCTGCCTCACAGCACCAGGGAGTTTGATTCCAGCCTCGGGTGACTGTCTGTGTAGCGTTTGCACATTCTCCCTGTGTCTGTGTGGGTTTCCTCCGGGTGCTCCAGTTTCCTCCCACAGTCCAAAGATGTGCAGGCCAGGTGGATTGGCCATGCTAAATTGCAGGTTAGGTTAGGGATAGCCACAGGAAATTGAGGGATGGGGTGAGTTGGAGGGAGTTGGGTGGGATGCTCTTCAGAGGATCGACGTAAACTCGATAAATGGCCTGCTTCCACACAGTCGGGATTCTATGATAGAATTGGAATGTCCTACCATCCATTGAGATGTCAGCGACAGCTGCAGGCAACCAGGGGAAGGCCAGCGACCCTCAGTGAAATATTACAAAAGACATTTACTGTCACCTTCAGCAAGGGACAGCAATGTTTGGAGAAGGATCTGTTACACAGGAGAAGAAGCATAGAGCCAATTTGGGCACAGAATAAGCACTCCATGATTGCAAATAAACACCAAATGAGGCAGAGATCAAGAAAAATCGAGTGTGATAGGATGGGTTCAAGGGGCTGAATAACCTCCTTGCAAACCTGTATTATTTAGTTACACAACAAAATGTTCGGCAATTCTTTGTAAATCGAGTAACTATTGCAGGTTGTTTCTGTAAATGATCTTATCTCCAACGTGATCAAACCATTTTTACTATTTTGCCAGACGTCATTGTGAGTGTCTGTCTATTTCAGCACTGATTCAGAAAGTCTAAATTCACTCCAGAGATTTCAGATTTTAACACAAACTAATCCAGAGAAGTGCTGAGGGAGTGCCGCACTGTCAGAGGGTCAGTACTGAGGGAGTGCCGCACTGTCAGAGGGTCAGTGCTGAGGGAGTGCCGCACTGTCAGAGGGTCAGTGCTGAGGGAGTGCCGCACTGTCAGAGGGTCAGTGCTGAGGGAGTGCCGCACTGTCAGAGGGTCAGT
>NW_025970062.1:1304-1559 GCF_021869965.1 Rhincodon typus | reverse complement strand
CTGAGGGAGTGCCGCACTGTCAGAGGGTCAGTACTGAGGGAGTGCCGCACTGTCAGAGGGTCAGTGCTGAGGGAGTGCCACACTGTCAGAGGGTCAGTACTGAGGGAGTGCCGCACTGTCAGAGGGTGAGTACTGAGGGAGTGCCGCACTGTCGGAGGGTCAGTACTGAGAGAGCGCCGCACTGTCGGAGGGTCAGTACTGAGGGAGGGCCGCACTGTCGGAGGGTCAGTACTGAGGGAGCGCCGCACTGTCGGA
>NW_025970062.1:0-1294 GCF_021869965.1 Rhincodon typus | reverse complement strand
CAGTACTGAGGGAGCGCCGCACTGTCGGAGGGTCAGTACTGAGGGAGTGCCGCACTGTTACAGGGTCAGTACTTGGGGAGTGTCAGGGTCAGCACTAACAGTGAAACCCTCCCTCAGACACAATGGGCCCAAATGTAGTTTGTCTGGTTAGAGACGGGAGATCCTGTGCAGAAATGTCCAGGAATAGGCTGAGCCAGATTTGCCTCTAGTGATGTCTATAATTACAAAATAAACGTTGTCATTTTATGCTCACTAACTTAATCTGGCTCCTATTTCTGGATGGTCCTGCTTCCACTATTCTGCACTTGTAGAAACACCAAGAGAGTTCTGAAAGAGTCAAAACAGAGTTAGCATCTCTCTGTCTGTGTGTGTCTCTCCCTCTAACCCCCTACCCCTCCCGTTCCTCCCCTCCATCCACATATCTCTATCACTGCAGATGTTGCCAGGCCTGCTGAGTTTCTCCAGCAATTTGTTTTCACTTTCGAATGCCAGCCTCTGCAATATTTTGCTTCTGTTATCTGAGAGATTGGAATGTGAATGACTGGAAATAATTTTGTGAAATGTTTAATAGCAATTCTGAAAACGGCTTCACTCTGTTGAGAATCAGGCTGGACAGTGACAGCTCTGAGGAGTGTTGCAAATCCAGTAAATTTCCCGGTTTTCTCGGACGCTGACTGGGCCAGGATTTATTGTTAATGCCTCATTGCCCTGAAGAATAACCCCCCCACACATCCTGCTGATATAAATACTTCTATTTATCGATCTCTATCTAATATGTTACAACAAATAAAGAGAATGACAGCTCTGGTCTCCACTATTGGTGAATACCTAATTTTACTTGTATTTCAGCTCCATATTCCCATACTCCCCGTGTCCTTCCAGACAATATTCCATCTTTCACACTCTACACTTCAGCCTATTTCCCTCCACCCCGCCTCCCACCAACCTGTGACCTCAGTCAGCTCACAGTCCCAGTGTTTAATGACTCACACCCCCTCCCTCTCCCTGTCACCCCCTCCAGCCTCTACACCCCTCCCTATCTCTGTCACCCCCTGCAGCCCCTACACCCCCTCCCTATCTCTGTCACCCCCTCCAGCCCCTACACCCCTCCCTATCCCTGTCACCCCCTTCAGCCCCCTACACCCCTTCCCTATCTCTGTCACCCCCTCCAGCCCCTACACCCCTCCCTATCCCTGTCACCCCCTCCAGACCCTACACCCCCTCCCTATCTCTGTCACCCCCTCCAGGGAAAGGCAAGGACTGATTACTGATAGTCAACATGGCTTTGTGCATT
>NW_025970061.1:0-13035 GCF_021869965.1 Rhincodon typus | reverse complement strand
AACAACGCTATCAACCTGGGTGGCAACTTTCAGTGATCTATGCACATTTTTGTAAAATGGTTAGAGAAAAAACAGAATTATAGACTTGTTAGCTTGGCATTAGTAGTGGGGAAGGTGAAGTCCATTCAAGAAGATTTAATTGCTGTCCATTTAGTGACCAGATTGGACAGAGTCTGCATAGATTTAATAAGGGGAAGTCATGCTTGATGTGGCTTACTTGGACTCCCAGAAGGCTTTTGATAAGATTCCACATAGGAGATTAGCATGCATAATTAAAGTGCATGGGATTGCACACCAGATGAAACATAATGTGGATAAATAGGAGGTTATCTACTTTGGTAGCAAGAACAGAAAGGCAGATTAAAGAATGGCGATAGATTGGGGAAAGGGGAAGGAGCAACAATACCTGGGTGTCCACGTACACCAGTCGCTGAAAGCAAGCATGGAGGTGCAGCATACTCCATTCCCTTTGAAGGTGGCAAATGGAACGTTGACCTTTATAGTGACAAGACTGGAGTACAGGATTTGGGATGTCTTGCTGCAAATTGTACAGGCCTTGCTGAGACTACACCTGAAGAATTATGAATAGTCATGGTCTTCTTACCTGAAGGAGGATGCTTTGGTTATGTGGGAAGTACAACAAGGATTTACCAGACTGATTTCTGGAATGGCAGGATTGAAATATGAAGTGAGACTGAAGTAGATTCACCAAAGTTTTGAAGAATAAGGAACAGAGCATGAATCTCAGAAACACGCAAGATTCTAACATAGCATGAATTCAGGCAGGGTAAATACAGGATGCTCCCAATGACCAGGGAGTCCAAACCCAAGGGTCATTAAACTGTAAGACACAGGAGCAGAACTAGGTCATTCAGCCAATCCACCATTTAATGAGATCATAGCTGATCTATGAATCCTCAACTTCACTCCACAGTTCTTTCCCTATACCCCAGATTCCCTCAGATTAAAAGTTTGTCTCTCTCAGCCTTAACAGCCTTCTGCAGTAAAGAATTCCACAGATTCATTATCCTCAGAGAAGAAATTGCTCATCTTCTTAAATGTATGACTCCTTATTCTGAATTATACCCTCTGGTCCTGCACTACCTCACAAGGAGAAACGACCTTTTTGCATCTACCTTGCCAAGTCCTCCCAAAATCTTGTGTTTCAATAAGGTCACTTGCCTCTCATTCTTCTAAATTCCAACAAGTACTCAACCTCTCCTCATAAGATAGCCCCTCCATACCTGGTATCAGCTTCGTGAACCTTCTCTGGATTGCTTCTAATGCTAGTAGTATATCTTTCCTTAAATAAGTGGTCAAAAACTGTCCACAGTATTCCAGCTCTGGTCAGACCAAATCCTTATATAGTTTCAGCAAAACGTCCCCACCTTTATACTCCATTCCCTTTGAAACAAAGGCCTACATTCCATTTGCCTTCCTTGTTACCCCCAAACTTAGATGTCAGCTTCTTGTGATCCATGGACAAGGTCTCACTAACAGAGGATATGGAGTAAACCATTCTAGGACCGAGATGTGGAGAAATTTCTTCACCCAAAGATTGGTGAGTCTGAGGAATTCTCTGCCTTAGAAAGCAGTTGAGACCAAAAGATTGAAGACTTTCAAGAAAGAAAGAGTTAGTTCTTTGGGAATGAAAGGGTATGGGGAGAAAGGGGGTAACAGGGTACTGAGTTACATGATCAGCCATGAACACATCGAATCGTGGAGTAAGTCTGAAAGGCCAAATGGCTTCTGTCTTCTCCTACTTTCTAATGTTTCTGGGAAGAGAATTCAACAATCTAATGACTCTTAGAAAAAGAATTGTCCTCAGCTCAGTCTCAAAAAGGAAGACCTCTTGAACTTTATTCCCTAGTTCTAGTCTCCCACAAGATGAAACATCCTTCACGTATCCCTGCCAAGTCCCTTCAGTGATCATATCTGTTACAGTGAGATCACTTCTCATTCTTCTGGAATGAAGTAGTTATGGATCTGATTTAAAAATTTTTTTTTATTCATTTACAGGATGAGGGCGTCACTGACTAAGCAACATTTATTGCCCATCCCTAATTGCCCAGAGGGCAGTTAAGAGTCAACCACATCGCTGTGGGTCTGGAGTCACATGTAGGCCAGACCGGGTAAGGATGGCAGTTTCCTTCCCTAAAAGACATTAGTGAACCAGATGGGTTTTTCTGACAATCGATAACGGTTTCATGGTCATCATTAGATTCTTAATTCCAGATATTTTATTGGACTCAAATTCCACTATTTGCCATGGCAGGATTCGAACCCTGGTCCCTAGAACATTATATGGGTCTCTGGATTAATAGTCTAGCGATAATACTACTAGGCCATCGCCTCTACTCTGTTCAGCCTTTATTCATACAATAAGCCTATCATCTTGGCAATGAGCCAAATGAATCTTCTCTGAACTGTGTCTTACACTATTATACCTTTTCAAAATAAGGGGACCAAAACTGCACAGTACAGCAGATGTAGTCTCACCAAGGCCCTGTACAGCTGCAGCAAAATCTCCCTCCTTTTATATTCCATTCTCTTGCAATATATAGCAATATTCTAGTTGCCTTCTTAATCATTTGCATTTACAGATTTCTTCACCCACTCAATCTGATTGACAAGATTTACTAAAAGCACAGGTGGCTTTTGAAACAGATACCAAGTTTACAAACCTGGAGCGTTACTGAACATAGGAACAGGAGTAGGCCACTCAGCCCCGGCGCCCCCAGTCTATTCCACCATTCAATAATGTCATGGCTGATCTGCTGTTTAACTGCATACACTTGCCTTTGGCCCACATCCCTTAAACTGTTTGCTTAACAAAAATTTACATATCTCAAATTTAAAGATTTCTCAGACAATGGCAGCAGAATTATACATTGACTCAAAGTTGGCTCCAAAATATTATTTAAGTAATTAATTCCATTTTCTTTGGATTGCATTTATACAAAGTACTTTCCTCAAGAAAAACAATTAAGTTGAAGTACCTTGTTTAGCCATTCCACCCGCTCCACATCTGGGAAGTGAACCTGAAATAAGAAATGGAACATAAGAATAAATCAGCAGGAAAGTAAGCAGGGCATACGGACTAGATGATGGAGATTGTGAGGGATCAATTAAGTAACAGAACTTCAACACATCGTACTGTGTGGTTAATTTTAACCTTTGCTTTCCTGCAAAAGTTGTAAAGTTAGCCCTCAACTTATTCTTGAGTCTTCATTCATCTGTGACATGGTGTCACAATAATGAACTCTGCTTCTAATAAATGGCAAAAACAGAAGGGAATTTCTTTCCTTCATTGTCAAGATCACTGTATCACTGCGAAGACTTGGTTAATCAACACCCTTAATGCCAGAGACAGGCAGAGCGTGCCACTGTCTTCAACCACGTCATGTTGTAAGTAATGGGGCTCAAGTGAGGTCAGGGAGTTGTAGGATTTTGACCCAGCAACAATGAAGGAACAGTGAAATGGGTATGTAATTGGAAGGTGTAGTTTTAGCCACAGAAATTATTGGGCTGGTCTGACTGAAGTCTGGTTAATGGCAACCCTCAGAATACCAACGTTGAGAGAATTCAACAACGGTAATGCCATTAAATATTCCAGCATGTTATTAGGCTCTCTTGTCAGAGATAGTCTTTGCCTTGTGAACAGAGACACTTAGTTGCCACTAATCATAAACCAAACCTCAAAATTACCCAGGGCTAGTTGGATGTCAGTACAGACTGCTTCACATTGTTGAGTCGCGAATCGCAAAGAGCACTGAACACTGCGCAATTTGTAAATCACCGGACTTCTGACCTTATGACCTTATGGCTGGTCATTGAAGAATTTAAAAGGTGGATGGGACGAGGACACTGCCTGAGGAGCTTCTGAAACAATGCCCTTAGGACTGAAATGATTAGAATTCTAACAAACTACAACCGTATTCTTTTGTATTAGGTATATCTCCAGCCAGTGGAAATATTTCCAAACCACACACCCCACCCCACACACCCAACTCAAAAGAACACTGTTGACTGGCTACAAATTTCCTGGAGCTCCACGATATCACACTCGTTTAAGAGAATATAGAATAAATTATTCTATTCTATTGTCACTTGTACTTTTACAAAAAGTACAAATTTTATATTGTTACAAAAAGAGTTATCTTTCTCATGTAACTTTTTTTTGTCAATTCTCATTGATGTAAGGGGGGTCTAAAACAGAGTGATCCCGTCAAAACCAAAACGGAAGAGCCACTGAACAATTGAGAATGTGCTGCTTAATAGCACTGTTGGTTACATCTTTTAACTCCTCAAACAGGAACTGGGCAGATTGGATTGGCCCTGTTTCTTGAAGGCAGGACATAAATTGGCACAACGGTAATATCACTGGATCAGTATCATTGCACAAGACAGAGACCCAGGCTAATGCTCTGCAGGAATTGACTCAAGCCAAAAATGGAAATTCAATTAATAAAAATTTGGAATTCTAAGTGGTCTCAGAATGGTAGCCATGGTAACCATCCATTTATCCAACATCCATTGTCAGAGAAAAAAAATCTCATTCACGAATGGCCTTTGGCAAAGGAAATCTGCCATCCTTATCTAGTGTTGCGTGAACAGGACTCCAGATCCACTGACTCTTGACTGCCCTCAGAAAAGGCCTAGCACATTTTGAAAGTGATTAGGGATGAGTAACAAATGCTAGTGATGCCCGTCCAGGAATACCTGTTGAGGGATGCACTAAAGCTTGGGGCAGCTGCCTCCAAGGCACTGTGGGGAAAGACCACCATCTACGGTCTTTCTACCGAAGTTAAATGGGAGCCCATTCAGTTATTGGATACCCTGGTGCCTCAAATGCACGTAAACGTAGTCTTGTACAGGTAAGAGATGCCTTTGGTTTGTTTGTTGGGTAGAGTCAACTCCAATGTTAGTTTGTTTCTTAATATGCTACTGTACAAAACAAAAAAAAAGTGTGTTAATGACTACGTAAATATATTTTTATGAATAAATTATATTTTGAAAACTTTTAAAAATTGCCAGTGATGCTCACATCCCATAAATTTTGGTCCCATTATTAAATATTATTTTTTCCTGTAACCAACAATGAATATTGGAAGCACAGGGTTAATATCAGAGACATAGACAAACAACATCAGCAAGGTCTGATCCTTTGTGGACTAGATTCTAATCCAGCACCTTAGCCACTCAGCCATGCCAAGATCTCACATTCACACTGGGGTCAGAGCAACAAAGGATCGCTAGATTGATCCATGGCATCAGGTGTTGATAAAAATGGGTCTATTTTCTCCAAAGGTTAAAAGAATGAATCTCAACTCGAACCTTGAGTCAATACCCAGTGTAACAATTTTGTTTTTCACAAATACAGGAAACAAATATATTTTAGGAAAACAAAGCTATTTGAACCTTGAATTAAAGGGTCTGGGCGTTTGTTCCTTTTGAAGCAACATTGAAGTGAATTTTTTTTTAAAAAAGTCCAAGATATGGACATTGTCTGGTTGGTCAGCATTTATTGCAATTGCTAATCACCCAGTGGGCAGTTAAGAGCCACACTGCTATGGGTCTGGTGTCACACTTCCCTAAAGGACAGTAATGAACCAGATGCATAGTTGCCATCAGGCTAGCTTTTCATACCAGATTTATTTAAGTCGAATTCAAATTTCATTATCTACTATGGTGGGATTCTTGAATCACTGCAGTCCATCTGCTATGGGGTTACCCACAATGCAGTTAGGGAAGGAATTCCAGTATTTTGACTCAATGGCGCTGAAGTACAGTGATATATTTCGAAGTTTGGATGGTAAATGGCTTGGAAGGCAATTGACAGGTGTTATTCCCGCATTTCTGCTGCCCTTGTCCTTTTAGATGAAAGTGGTCATGGCATAACCTTCCTGCTCTTAAATTCTATGCCTTGGCTAATGAAGGCAAGTATACCACGTGCTTCTTAACCACTTTATCCACCTGTTCTGAAATGCTGGGGGACTGGTATACATGTATACCTAGTTCCTTCTGATCCTTGGTGCTCCAGAGTCCTACCATTCGTCACATATTTCCTTGCCTGGTTTGCCCTGCCCAAGTGCATCACCTCATGTTTATATAGTTGAATTCCACTTGGGCCATCTGACTGTCTACATCCTTCTGTAATCTAAGGCTATCCTCCTCAAAACCATAGTTACTGTTCTTGATGAATCCCCACGTGTCCAAATACAGATTAATTCTGTCCCACAGAATTGTTTCCAATTGTTTCCCCACCATGGAGATTAAACTGACTAGCCTGTAGCTTCCTGGCTTATCCCTTGCTCAGTTCTTGAATAACATGCCACACTAGCCATCCTCCAGTCCTCCTTCTGTGGCCACATGATTTGTTTGAGAGATGGTAGTCACTTGGCAAATATTGTCCAGGACACCAGAGAATTTCGTGTAACCTTGTATTCGCGTAAGGAGGCAAAGAGTTTAATAGAATCCACAAGCTTGCACATCCAACAACGTAACACTCCGAGTATACACTCAAGTCCATGGAATAGAACTGACTTTCAACATTACGATTCAAAATAATTAAATTGCTATTACTGAACTACGGTTAATAAATTATTAAATATTTACTAGTACAGAATAAACAGATAGGCGTGTGGATTCATGTTGGTGTATAGTTTATGCTGGAGATCAATGATATCTACTGAATTGTTAGAAAGCAATTTCAATGTCACCAACTCTGCACACAGTCATAAACATGCAGCTAAAATGACAACTTCAAACTATTTCCTGAGACAATGTAGAAGGCCTGCAAGCTGATCACCTCCTCAACGTGGGACTCTTTCAATGATTTGTCTGCTGTGCTGCAGTCTCAGGTTTGGACAGCAGTAGGAGGGGAAGATCCGATCTTGTCCCTGCAACATGCTGCACAGGTGGACCACTCCAGGAGCTTGCACGTATACTCTGGCGAAACCAACTGGGGATTTTGTCTACAGTCTCATCTGGTGTCTGTTTTCTGAAAACTAAAGGTTATTTTGCTGTCAACAACTTCAATTTCCATGCATTTTATTCAATAGGATGGGTAAGTAAAACAACCATGGACAACTAATAGTAAAAGCAATGTGCAGGCCATTTTGCTCTAGATTCACCAAACCACATGCATCTCACAGGATTTGAGATTCAAAAAAAAACTATGGATCAGACTTCAAACATTTGATGATTCAGATTCCTGGAGCCTACTCGGATCAATAAAAAGTCAGCCTACGCTCTGAATATTTCATACAATCAAATGTCTGGAGCACGAATAAGTAACAAAATCAATAAAATTTGTCTAATGTCTTTCTGCACTCTGTCCAGCAATATTGTAAAATAAGATGATTGGAAGGCTGTGAACGATTTTTGAATGACTTTCAAGGAAAAGTGGGGCATTTTAATCCTGCCCATTCCAGCAGAAACCAGGAAACTGAGCAGTCCAAATGCTCTTGATCTTCCATTCTAATTTAAAAACAGCCATTTCCAGACAGGTGTTAAAACTGCTTCTCAAAGCTGGTTGAGTCTTACTTCAAAAATGCTGATCAGAGTCAGAGTCAATTTCATCATTGTCCATCCCTAGTGGGCACTTATATACTTGTATTATGTAGAGCTTGTGGCACCACTGAGCCAGAAGGTCCAGGTTAAAGTCCTATCTGTCCCAAAGGTGTGTCACAGGTTTATTAAATTAACTACAGCATTTTTCATGAACTCAGGATAATCTGAAACACTTTACAGCCAATTAAATATGACTGAAACATAATCACAGTTGATGTGTAGGATTTATTAAAATCAATTTGGATACAACACATTCCCACAAATGTCAAGCATAGTGATAAAGCTACCACTAGTGTTCAATGCTGTAACAAATCAGTTTGTGATGGTGTTGTCTATTCACAGATCTATGCTGATTGTACATAATTGCTGGGGGTTGAACAGCTCAGTTGGCTGGACAGCTTGTTTGCAATGAAGAGTAATGCCAGCGTGTGGATTCAATTCTCGTTCAATTCCCATTCTGGCTACCCAGGACTCTCCTTCTCAACCTTTCCCCTGAGGCATGGGAACCCTCAGGTTAAAGCACCACCAATTGCTGTCTTCTGCAATGAGATAGCAGCCCAATGGTCCAGGAGGACTACGGCGACTTTACCATACTTTTACTTAATTGCTTAACTTGCCAACTCCACCCACAGGCTAACTATATCATACAAAGTTCAGAAACACCAGGGTTCAGGGTTGAATACAATGGCGTAGAAATGCTATAATTGCTAAGATGTATTATAGATACTGTAAATAACCTCTGTAGACTGGGAACACAAATAAATCAGATACATGAAATATACAGCAAACACATAACAACAAGCCTCTAAACTTTTAGTCTAGCAATCTAATGCTTCAAATGTCAGTTCAAGTCTCACTATTGCTGCTGAGAACATTTTAAATTCAACTCAGTTAATTCATGTCAGCAAAAAAAAAAGTTAATTGCATTAATAATTAATTATCAACCACCGTACAGTCAGAAAAACCCAACTTGCTCACCAATGCCCTTCAGAAGAGGAAATCTGCCAACTTATATGTGACTCCAGACTCACAGCCATGTAGCTCACTCTTAACTGCTCTCCAAAATGATCAAAAATCAATCAACTGTATCAAACTGAGGATTTCTATTTGTACAGAAACAGAACTAGACTGCAACAATTGAAGGAAATGCAGCAACATCACCTTCTCAAGGGCAATTAATATGGGCACTTCCTTGCCAGCAATGCACACATCCCATGAACTAACATGAGTAAATCATAATAATCTGCTTCTTAGATGTTATGAAGAGATACACATTGGCTGAGACAATTGGAACAACTTTTCCTTGAATGTGTTGGCGCCAGAGCAACTGGAACCTTGTTTGACAATGTATCTGAAAGACGGCACTTCTGACTGTGCATCAGTGCAATGCTGCACAAAACATCAGTTCAGATTATGTGTTTAAGCATCTAGAGTGCAGTTTAGATATGCAGCAAGACGGCTGACACTTAAAATAGTTGTGGTTTACATTTACTATCTGTCTGGTAACACACCTACTGGGAGTAAAAAATAAATCTCTTGCGCACAGATCTCTCAATTTTTTCATTGTCTGTCTCTCCATACAGAGCCACATTAAAATGTTTTTCCTGTGGATCTTTATATGGATACCAGTGGTTAAGCCAGCATTTATTGGTGATTCCCAATTGGTTCACAGGAGAAAGAATACCCTTTACTCTGCAAAGGTAAGGAGGCAATTAGGAGTCAGTCACTTGACTATGAAAACTAATCAGAGATTCCTTGTAGTGTAGTAACAGTGTCCCTGTCTCTGAGCCAAGAAGCCGGGGTAAGGGTCTAGGCCCGAAACGTCAGCTTTCCTGCTCCTCTGATGCTGCTTGGCCTGCTGTGTTCATCCAGCTCTGCACCTGGTTATCTCAGATTCTCCAGCATCTGCAGTTCCTACTATCTCTGGGTTCAAGTCCTACCTGCTCCAGACCTGTCATTATATCCCTGAACAGGTTGATTAGAAAAATACCTGAAAACTAATCAGAACTGATAAAAGAGAAAGCAAAATACCAAAGGAAAAGGTGAGGGAAGGAGTGGGGTGCATAATGAAAATCAAAAAAGTGAAGCAAAAACAAAAGAGGAGGCAAAGGAGTGGGAAAATTGAGGAGGAAGAAATGGTCTCAGCACAAAAACTTCAGCGTTAGTCAGTCAGAAGCTCATTCCAGCACTTCATCTGTCAATTAGGCAGGCTACAGCCTTTCTTTCCAAAAGTCAATTCAATAATTTCAGATCATGACCTTATTTTTAATTTGGATCTCTCATCTTCTGGAGATAAGTGGCAGTGATTCTGCTCTTGCATTTACAGCTTCTACTGACTATTTTAGACAGCTGCTTCTCCCAAATACCACTCCCCTTTTTCTTAGGGACATTGTTTTTTGTAATTTAATACCTTTCACCTTCTACACACACAGGCCTTCCTTGTTGTTTTATTTTTCCTTGTTCCCTTCCTGCACCTGTATGCCTGTTTAAAAACTTACTTGAATGCTAACATTTTTCAGATCTGACGAAAGGTCATCGGCTTCAAATGGTAATGGTTTTTCTCTCTACAAACTCATGGATTTTATTTCCAGCATTTTCTATTTATATTTCAGATTTCCAACATCTGATGCATATTGCTTTTAAAGGAGATGCTTCACAAAAGAAGTGTGAAAATGGAAGGGAACATGGAATGAGAATGAGTTGGAGGACTGAGGGTTGCAAAAGAGGTGATAGGGACAAGAATAGATGGCAGGGTGTGGAGCCACCAGCCGAGGCACATAAACACTTCTGTGTGAGAGAGACAGAGAGAACATGCAGGTTAGCACATACCAGAGACAGGGTGGAGACACAGGTTATCTCTCGGATTCAAAACTCCCCCAAGAAAAGCTAAATTCTAATTTTTGCTGTTTAAAGAGAGGGAAGCGTTAGTATTGTTGAATAATGGACAATGTTGGCGTACAATTTAAAGGGCCTGTCTACAGCTCTGAATTCCAATAAAGGATTTTAAATAAAGGATCTGAAGATAAAAATCATTAAGTGACGCAACAATGCCAAACCATTAAAGATCGAATATTACAGAGAGCATCAAAATCATGACTTACATTATAAACCCAAACTTCTAAGCTTTCTAAAATTAAAACTGAAGATAAAATTGACATTTCTGATAAAAATACAACATCTTTAATGCCTGACAAAAAGCCAGGTTAAAACAGAGATAAACAAATTGAGAACTGCTACACATTTTCATTTTCTGTTTCTATTTTATTCTGCAGCAATAAGTGCAAAATAGAATGTTATCAAACACTTGCATGCAACATAAGGTAGCATACATCAGTGCAACAGATACAGCTATCACCATAATTTATTTTAGCTATATACAGAAATAATCATGAACTAAAATGGAGGACTCCTATTCACACACACTATTTTATTCATGAAATAAACATGGGCAACTCAAGCACCTTCCCTCACTGGTTTATTTCAGAAGACTGAGATTTGGGATTATTTCCAAAAATAACAAGCTCTTTTCCTCCAAGACCCAATCAAAGACTTCTGTTTTTGTATGGCACCTTTCATGACACCAGGATTCCCTGAAGTATTTTTTGGCTGGCCAAGTGCTATTGTAGTTTAACTCCTGTAATAATACTGAAGGGAAAAAAGTGGCATTCCATTTGGACCCATGGTCAAATAATTTGTTTCAGTGACGTTGGTTGAGGATAAGTATCAGGCAGATCAAAGAAAACTCCCTCCTCCTGCTCTTTTTCAAGATCATTACGTTTTTATATCCACCTGAGAAGGGGGGAGTGTCTTAGTTTATTGTCTCATCCGAAAGAAGGCGCATCCATCAGGGCACTATTAACTCTATTTTGCCCTGTTTCATCAGCACATTGCTTCGGTCTCTGAAGTTTATACAGTACATCTGTCTACGATATTTCACAAAGCACCTCTGCTCACCTTCTAATCAGTGATGAGCGCTCAAAAAAAAACTTGTATTTACATCGCACCTTCAAACATAACAGAACTAAAAAGGAACAATTGAAGAATGACATCTTCAGATTGCCAAAGAAACAAAAGCTCCAGAGAAGGAAGCAAGTGGCACGAGCCAATGCAAAACGGTGAAGCCGACTGTACCGCCATCGGAAGACTCAATGGATGTGCAGTACTCTCAAATCCTGGACAAGGATGCAAACAAAGCGAAATAATTCAAAACATCCTAGTGCATTTCACATGAGCATCACTGACACCAATCCACGAGATAGGGCAGATGGTCAAAAGCTTGGTTAAAGAGGTAGACTTAAGGGGGCATCTTAAAGTAGAAAAGATAGATACAGAGTTGGGAAGGCTTACGGAGGATATTCCGGCCTTAGGAACAAGTCAGCTGAAGGCACAGTCACAAATGATACAACAATAAAAATGGGCAAACCTGAACAGCCCAAAATTGGAGGAATGCAGACACTGCCGACAAATTTCACTAATGTCCCTCAGGAGAGAAAATAAAATTCTATTTAACAAAAACAAAGTTGCTGGAAAAGCTCAGCAGGTCCAGCAGCAGCTGTGAAGGGAAAAAAAAAAGTTAACATTTCAGGTCCAGTGACTCTTCCTCAGACCCTTCCTTTTACAGCATCCGCAGTTCTTTTGGTTAAAATTCTATTTAACTCAGCCTTAAAAGGAGACCCCTTATTCTTAAACTCTACCTCCCCAATTCTAGTATCATTATATCTAGTACCTACATCATAATATCTAGTACCACACAAACATCATTCCAGAATTGACTATGTCAAATCCACTCAGCATTTTATGTTTCAATTTAGATCAACTCTCATTCTAAACTCCAAGGGGTACAAATCCAAACTGTTCAACATTTGTTCACAACATAAACCCATCAAACCAGGAACAAAAACCCGAAAGAACTGCAGATGCTGTAAATCAGGAACAATAACAGAAGTTGCTGGAAAAGCTCAGCAGGTCTGTGAAGAAACAAAAAAATCAGATTTAACGTTTTGGGTCCGGTGACCCTTCGTAACGGAGTTCTGAGGAAGGGTCACCAGACCTGAAAAATTAACTCCAATTTTTTCTTCACAGTTGCTGCCAAACCAGGAAAGAATCTTCTCTCAACTGCTTTAAAAATGCAATTATTTCCTTTTTCAAATAAGGAGACTAAATTGAACACACTATTCTGGATGTAGTTTCACCAAGGCACTGTAGAGCTGCAGGTTTCATCCACAGGGCAATGAAAGCAAAGAATTATCTCCCCAGAAAAGTTGATTTTTTTTTGTTGAGATTGCAATTTTCATGACCCAGTTATTGACAGTGATATAAAACTTCCACTTAAGCCTTTCAATAAAGGGATGAATGGTACCAAACTTGTTACATTGGTGTTAAAATCGAATCAGAGATAGTAGGAACTGCAGACGCTGGAGAATCCGAGACAACAAGGTGCAGGGCTGGATGAACACAGCA
>NW_025970060.1:0-13038 GCF_021869965.1 Rhincodon typus | reverse complement strand
TCAGAGGAGCAAGAAAGCTGATGTTTCAGGTCGGGACCCTTCTTCAGGAATGGCCCCATTTCTGAAGAAGGGTCCCAACCCGAAACGTCAACTTTCCTGTTCCTCTGATGCTGCCTGGCCTGCTGTGTTCCTCCAGCTCCACACTGTGTTATCTCTGACTCCAGCATCGGCAGTTCTTACTATCTCTGATGAAGCTGGAGGAAAATGTTTTTCATTCACTGCAGAGTTAATTGCTAAGGTACATTTTAATCTGGTGAAATAGTGTTTTAATGAGTAGGCATGACATGTTAATGTATTAAAAAAGGTTTCTGCCACTTTTCTTCACAAAGCTCGCTCTTGTCCTCAAACCACTGCAACCTTAATTACTTATATTCATCCCAGTGTTGGTAAGCTGACATTATACCTCCTGCACAATGAAGGGGAGGCTGCCTGCCTCATTTCCCATTGCAGAACAAAACACCAGCCCTAGTCACAACTTTTATAAAAATAACTCATCAACTATTCCTGTTTAATGTTGAGTTTTGTGGCTAATCCACGGAATTGTTAGAATGCAGAAAGAGGCCATTTAACCCTCTGTGCATTGGCTCCGAACAATTCAACTAGTGCCTTCTCCCCATAACCCTGTGTTGTTCCTTTTCAAACATTCAACGTATTCTACAGCATGTTACTGATGTTAGTTTCGTATTCCTGGCATATGTCAGTCTGCTAAACTGAGGATTAATGTCTTTGTGTGGATGTCAACAAAGATAAAAGTTTAGTCATTCTTCTGATCAGAGTCGCACTAGATACACCCGTAGCAGGAGGTATGTAAATTAACTGACGCTGAAGCAATGAATAATGCTGAGTTCCAGGAATGCTAAAGTTCCAGGTGGAGCTTTAAAATGGTTCTTGAGCTTAACAACTTGAGAAAAATTCAGTTTTAGCAAAAAAAAATTCCAGCATTGTGCAATGTATTTCAAATGAATCACTTTACTATTCAAAGACCTGCAGTGCTTTAAGTCAACATGAATCAATATGTAACTTGAAATGTTTTGAATGGTGAATTATTTCCCAATTTGAGGTAGATTTTAATTTTCCTGTAATTGACATCCAGCATGCACCCAACCACTGCCCAGTTTCTCCAGTAGGAGGCCACAGCATCAGTGATAATTTGCTGCGCACCCTGAATGGCTTCTCATGATAGTAAGAACTGCAGATGCTGGAGAATCTGAGATAACAAGGTGTAGAGCTGGATGAACACAGCAGGCCAAGCAGCATTAATGAAGAATTTCTGAAGAAGGGTCTAGGCCCGAAACATCAGCCTTCCTGCTCCTCTGATGCTGCTTGGCCTGCTGTGTTCATCCAGCTCTACACCTTGTCATCTCTTGGCTTCTCATGATCACTGTTTATCTTTAGGCCAGTGCTGTGTTGGGCACATAACAGCAGATGGCAGAAAGGTAGATCCAAGGTGGCAGACAATCCTATAATGAAGGAGCCTGGCATAGCAATGACCATCCGGTCTTAATCTTGTGGAGCTCAGAGAAACATTCTTGCACATATTGACCACACAAACTTTTCAGTGGGACATCCACGGCTTGCACTCCATCTTATAAATTGCACTGAAGTCGTAAACATAAAGCAGAGGATTGGGAAGGTGATTCAGGAGGGTGGGCTTTAGATCCTTGGGATTAGCTCTGGAGGGATGAGGCTTGTATAAGTCAAATGTTTTGCATCTGAACAGAGTCAGGACCAATTTCCTTTCAGGACAATGTGCTTTTGGGAAGGGTTTAAACTAGCCAGGCAGAGTGAGGGAGCCAAGCGATAATACAGGAGAGCGATATCAAGGAGAACAGAATATTGAGAGTAGTGGTAGCACTGTAATATGAAAAATAAGGTGTTAGATGCTTTCACTGGCAAGTACTAAAGTCTAAATTTGGGTTACTGCACATATATGTGAACACGTAAAGTGGTGAGAATAATTGCTGAGCTGCAGTCACAGATAAATTCATGGAAATACAATGTTGCAGTGATGGTAGAGACATGGTTCAAACAAGGGCAGCACTGAGTTTCAAATATTCCTGGACACCTGGTGTTCAAAATAGATAAGGAAGGCAGAAAAGGGTGAGGAATGGGAGTATTCATTCAGGAAAATATTGCCATGCTGTAGTGAAACCATGTACCAGATGGGTCAAGAATACAATCTATTTTTATACAATCTATTATATACAAGCTAGTAAGAAACAAAAAGATGCAATTACATCACTCGGTGTAGAGAAAGTCAAACTGTAAAGGGTTGAGAGGGTCTAGAATGTATTCAGGAAAAATTTTCTGCAATGATATGTTCACAGCCCAACAGGAATGTAGGAATTGCTAGTCCTGGTTCTTGGGAAGGAGGTTTCTGCTTTAAAAAAATAGTTCAGATATAGTTAAGATGTATTTTTTCACTAAGAAGAAAGGTTAGGCAAAGAAATTAAGTTGAAATTGAAATAAGCGTGCCTGTGACATATGTCAGGTGGAAATACAATTGAGAAGCAGGTGGAATATGGAGGGTTGGAGGTTTACCTGGATGTTGCCTAGGCAGGAGATTTTTAGTTATAAAGAGAAATTGGATAGACTGGGGTTGTTTTCCTTAAGCAGAGGAGACTGAGGGACTATATGACTGAGATGTATAAAATTATGAGAGGCATAGATGGGGTAGGCAGGAAGGAATTTTTTCCCCTTGCTGGTGGGATCAATGACTGGGGAGGGGCATAGATACAAGGTAAGGGGCAGGAGATTTAGAGAGGATATGAGGAAGGTTGGTGGGAATCTGAAGCTAAATTTTTCATAACTTTTAGAAGCCACAGGTAGACAGGGTGATGAAGAAGGCATTTGGCACACTTGCCTTCATTGGTCAGTATCGCAGTTGGGACATCATGTTGCGAATCTACAGGACATTGGTGACGCCACTTTTAGAATGTTGTGTTCAGTTCTGGTCTCCCTGCTATAGGAAGGATGTTGTTAAACTTGAGAGAGTGCAGAAAAGATTTACAAAGGTGTTGCTGAGACTGGAGCATTTGAATTATAGGGAGAGGCTGAATACGCCGGGGCTATTTTCCCGAAGCATCAAAGGCTAAGGGGTGACCCTGTACAGGTTTATAAAATCATGAGGGGCATGGACTGGGTGAATAGCCATGGTCTTTTTCCCAGGGTAGGGCCGTCCAAAACTAGAGAGCATAGGTTTAAGGTGAGAGAGGGAAGATTTAAACGGGACCTGTGAGTAACTTTTTCAATGTGTGTATGGAATGAGCTGCCAAAGGAAGTGGTGGAGGCTGCTACAAAATTTAAAAGGCATCTGGATGGGTACATGAATAAGAAGGATTTAGAGGGATATGGGCCAAATGCTGGCAAATGGAACTAGATCAGATTAGGATGTCTGGTCAGCGTAAACAGGTTAGAATGGACGGTTTATTTCCTTGCTGTGTGATTCTGACTCTAAAAGAAAAATATTACAGCCTTCACAATAGTTGGTAACATTTCAACGTTTTCAAGACCAGGTTTATTTAAATAAAAATGCTTTGTCAAATCCCGTGGTGAGACAGGAACAGAACCTGTGATGACTTGATGAGCAGCGTAACAGTCCACTCCTCTTCCTGATGGTTGATAAAGTGGAGGCAGTGCAGAATGACGTTGGAACAGCAATCAAAATCATCTTCCAATAAAACAACATTGGAATGAGGCCAAATCAAATGATGAAGACATGGTTGAAGATAATTAGTGCTGGAGCTATTAGAGGTAGCCCTATGATGCATGTTAGCAACAGGCTTACTTCAAGTTGTTTGTTGATCTGGAATGATTACAGTCAATTCCACAAAATAATTGTTACTTTGCAGCTTCACAAATTAATATGGATTAATATATGTGCAGCCTACCTTGGGTGCAAGTTTACCTGTCTAAGCATTCTTCCTGTGCTTCCTTCAAAAACATAAGTAATGGAAGAATTCCCATTAGAAAAATAGTTGCTCCATATTGAGAACATCTAACAAAATGGCAAAGACTTCACAAATTCCGTTGGTCAGTTATATGGAAACTAAATGAGCAAGAAGATAGATTCTGAAATAACTTCACCACTCTGCTACAAATCTTGCTAAAGAAACCATGAAAAGCACTTCCAGAAACAACACTCTGCACAATCTAAATCTTTATTTTCATGTGGATGGATTGATGACAGACTGTCGCATGGATATAAACATCTAATGATGCTAAAAGGGTATAATTTTAACAAGTTAACTGCCAAGTAGATTTCCAATCATATTTCCAATTCATAATGACCATGATACATCACTTAATTAGGTATTACACAGATAAATCTTCCTTAGACACAAATAGATATGAAAGAATGATTGTTGAGGAGAATTCATGAATCTGCAGCAGGGATTATCATTAAACTTGACCTTGGAACAAATGGAAGGTCATCAGTGAAGAAGCTAAAGATGGTTGGGACAAGGATGCCACACTGAGAAGCTCCAGCAATCTTGAGATTGTTTCATTTGACCTTAAGTTTGTTGCAATTACACTGACTCCGTAACATCACAAATAGAGTAGGTGGAGAATTACACCCGAATCTGCTCAGCCCATTCCCTGCTGTCCACTGTCATATCTGAGACGTTCTGCTCAAAGTGACAAGTGACTATGTCTGACTTGATACAGACAATAATTTTCAAAAGGAGTGCAAATAATGTGGAATACACCACATGATGCATTCCCACCATTTGTACCTTGGCAACATTAGGTCAAAGGTATGGGTAAATATTGCCAGCATTAACCTTGCAATCATGTCCAAAGGGGCTATATCCTTTTAACAGCCTTTAAGGGATGATCAGTTCAACTTCTCAGGTTGAGAAGCAAAATCCCCAATTCCCTTTTTAGTTGTTTTACAAGTAGTTTATCCCAATGCATTGAATGAGGAGCCTGAAATCTATTGAAACTACTTCTGGCAACAAACTGTTAATGAAAATCATCACTGTGCAGTATACTCAAGGGATACCAGGCATAGCTCCGACATAAAACTCTGTCCGGTGCATTGTATTTAGTCCTCATTGACATATATTCCATAAGGAGAAGTAGAAGCAGACCATACAGCCCTGTGTCTACTGTGCCATTCATAGGAAGGGTAGATTGAATAGGGGGTTGATCTGGAAGTCCTATAAATTTTACAAGAATCTCAGTGAAGAGCGAACTTGATCGTTAGCTTATCTATTGACTTATTATTTCCTACATATAACCAAGTCCTGTGTACTCAGTTTGACAGTGTGTTGTATGTATTGCTGTAGACTGTTTAATGTGGGAAGAAATTGTCATTTTGGAGTTCCATTGAAAATTGGGCTTTGCAATCCAAATCCCCATTAAGAACAAGTCAGTTGAAAGGAAAATCAGACATGCACGTATCGGGTGGCCAGCCCACAGTATGCTGGTACTCTACTAATCCCCAAAGTGAGAGTTACTGATGTCCTGAGTATGTTGCGCACCTCAAATTGCTCAATAGTTGATATGTCACTCATCTGGGATGACCCTTGATTCCTCTATATGCTTCACCAATACACCTTTAGTGCTTCTTTCTTTCAAATAACAAACATTGGTTTAATTTGCACTGACTTTCTAACACCAGAGTAAAAGATTAATCCTTGTAAAACAACAGGTACAATTCTCAATTCTTAGTCATTAATGTACACTTTCAATATCAGACCTAATGGGTTTTTTTAAATCACCAGCATAAAGGATATGCACCATTCTAAACTTATGTTAAATAGCACTTACTTGCTAACAGCTGTTTCCCATTTGGTAAAAAGATCACTGTAAAATTTACCAACAGGTGGATAGAAACTTCCATCACATTATTTAAGCTCGGTTTTCCAAGAACAGCGCAGCCTCGGTATGTCCCATCCAAAAACGGTTCTGTCAGTCTACTCTCAGGCATCAGCAAAGTACTGGAAGGATTCATCAATAGTTCTATCAAATACAATTCATTCATGCACCACCTATCGCTGATTCTCAGTGGGTTCCTCTGGGACGATTCAACACCTTGATATCATTATAGCCTTGTGTGAAACATCGATAAGAAGTTTGTCAAATATTCCTGCCCTTGACATCAAGAAAACATTTGCCCTGAAGTAAACCTGACTAATTTGAAGTCAATGAGGGAAAATACTTCATTGGTTGGAGTACGTAGCACAAAAAGAAGATTTTCTGGTTGTTAGAGGGCAGTTCTGCTAGCCCTTTAACACTGCTATAGGAGTTTGCCAATGTAGCATCCAAATCCACCGTCTTCAGCTGCTTCAACAATGACCTCAATTCCATCCATAAGGTTCACTTTACTGCTGTTCAATGACATTTGCATAGTACACAGCTCCATTTGCAATTTTTAAATGATAAAGTAGCCTAGCTATGTTGTATCCTTCATTGATTAACATCGTTGTTGAATTTTTGTTGTTGTACAGATTGCTTTTGTAATACTAAAACTGAAAGCTGTTAAAGTTTCTGCTGCCCTAAATGCTGTTTTCAATGTAAAATTCAGGTTTCCTTTACCAATATGGCACCTTCATAGAGATGAATGATATTCCTTTGCTAAGAAATTTGAAGAACAATCAACAGATGTGTGGGTAGAAAATTTCTCAAACTGGCTGCAATCAGTAAGATTAATAGTTGTTTGGACTGTATCAAAGATAGCTGAAGTAGTATCCCTCACTCCAATCTTTCCTGTCTCTGAAGGATTTTCGTAAAACATTCCATATGACATGATCAGATTCACAGTTCTTTTTCTTTATTGTTATGATCCCATTCGATGTTATGACCAGACTATTAGATCCCAGATGGAAACATGGTTTGATAGATCATATTTTGTTTGTTTAAGCTTTAACAAAGTGGTCTTGCACTGAGTGATAAGCACACAATGCTGTAGATTCTGCTTTGACAATAAAACAGAAATTTATTAACGAAAGCAATGAAAATAAAATAAACTAAACCAACCATCTACCTATACAACAAATTCAAATATTTTTAAACACACAGTGGAAGCATAATTCCTTTAATCCCAAAACGCTCCATCATAAAGTGAAAAGAAGCAAAACAATTTCTGTACAGTACCAAAATACACCCTGGTACAGTACACAAAATCATTATTCATACACTGCTCACACCAGAGTCATGTATCGAACACCTTAGTTGGTTTAAGTCACTTGTGACTTTTAGACTGGAAATTTATGTAGTTTCATCCTGGAGCTATCAAACACCAGAGCTTAAATGATCAGCTTTAAGTAACCTCTTCAGGGTTTTAACCCAAAACATCAACTGTTTCCTCTGAAACGATCTAGTTCACTAGATAGCCCTCCTTTCTCAGGAGCATATATCCATACAGCCATCCTATTCCATATAGGACTTCAAAGTTTAACTCTAACCAAACATTTCCCTCACTAAGCTATGAACGCTTCTCTTAAGCTTAAAAAAAATTTTAGAAGTCTCCAACAAACCGGCCTGGTGTCTCAGTGGTTAGCACTGCTACCTCACAGCACCAGGGACCCAGGTTTGGTTCCGCCCTCCAGCGACTGTCTGTGTGGAGTTTGCACATTCTCCCCGTATCTGTGTGGGTTTCCTCTGGGTGCTCCAGTTTCCTCCCACAGTCCAAAGATGTGCAACGCAGGTAAATCAGTTACAGGGATGTTTAGGTTAGACATGGGAAAAACAGGGGTAGCGGAATGAGTCTGGGTGGGATGCTCTTTGGAGGGTTGGTGTGGACTTGTTGGGCCAAATAGCCTGTTTCCCTACTGTAGGGATTCTATGAAACCCTGAGGTCCCATCATTTACCTTGTTGGATCACAAAACAATCTAAGATGAACAAAAAAGTCCATTACTGGTACATTAAAAAAAACACTCTAAAGCCCCACCTCAAAAACTATTTTAAACAAAATCACCATGGCTACAGAATTACAGGTTAATTATTAATTTCAAACATACAGAAAATACAAAGGTTACTTACTAACTGTGTGGTGATTGTAATGAGGTCAGCCAACTGGGCTCATAGAATATGAGTTCCCTGACTGGGGCTGTTAATCTGGTCCAATCAGGGAGGCCTGTCTGACAGATAGAAAAGGAGGAGTGTCCAAGATGCTGACACTCTGGGAGCTGACTCTGACGAGGCAGTACTAAAGTCAGGATGTAAATAACGTGTGACTCAGTGACAGGATACCAGCCTCTGTGGAGTTATTTCAAACGGAAAAACAAGAAACTAAAAACTTACAATAAATATATTTTAAACATACATCACAGTTTACATTACATTATCTCCAATACCATTTTTAATCCAAGCCACCTCCATTCCTACCACATGGAAGTAAGCTCTCCTCAGTTAATTACTCTTACCCAATTGTTCATTGTTCTTTTCCACCTTTACATAGAATCAATTTATCACAGAATTGACCTTTGAGCATTTTAATTTACAGATGGTCTCCTGCCTTTTCCCTATATCCCTGCCCGTTGTTTCTATTTAAATATCATTTGATGTTCTCTTTTGGGAATGCCTCAGTTGAACCTGCCTTTACCACACTTCAGGGCAGTGCATTCCACACCCTAACTACTCACTGTGTAAGAAATACATCTCCCACCTTGCAGGTGCTACTTTTGTAAGACACTTTAACATTGCGCACTCTTTATTTTTAACCTTTTACGAGCTAAAGCAAGTTTCTCCCTGCCTGCTGTGTCCAGATACTTCATGATTTTGGAAACTTCTATCCCATCTCTTATTAGCCTTCTCCTCTCCAGTAAAAAGAACTCCAACTTCTCCAATCTTGTCCATTCCCATAAACATCTCTGCTGTCTCTCCAATACATTCAAATCTTTCCCTTATTATGGTGTCAGAACTGTAAACAATACTCTACGTGAGATCAAACCAATGTCCAATATAAGTTCCTACTCTCCTTCTCTTGTGGTCTATGCCCCTATTAACGAAGCCTCGAATATTGCATGTTTTATTAAGCACTCTATATAACTCCCCTGCCACCTTTAATTACATGTACATACACAGCCAGCTCTCTCTGCTCCTGCACACGCGTTAGCATTATACTCATTATTTTATACTAACTTTCCCAAGTTCATTGTACCAAAGTATATCAACTCACATTTCTCTGCCTTGAACTTTATCTACCACTTTTCTGCCCACTCCACTAGCTAACTTGTGTATATTTACATGAGATATATATGGGTTGCTTATGTCTTTCCAAGCACTAGCACAGAATTCAGCTCCGTGGGTGGTACAGCTGGTGAGTTTGGGAATTTGCATGTAGTGATTCACAGAGCACACAAGTGAACACAGGCAGGTTTAAGGCCATAAACAGCTTGCCAAATAGCAAGCTAACATCCCCACATTGCTGTAGGAACCTGTTCTTTAAGGAAAAGAAATGATTTTTAATCAACGGCAAGATGTAACAACAATCACACCATTTTTGTTCAACAATGCTGCTGTAACTGTCACAGATCTGAATCTGGAGGCTCAACAAGCAGATTTCATGGAATCACAGAATCCCTGCAGGACTGATAGAGGCCATTCAGCCCATTGAGTCTGCTCTCACCCTCCAAAGAGCAACCCACCTGGACCCAATTGGAATGAACTTAAACCCAGCTTTCAATAAAGCAGTGAGGTATAGTGAAGGCAAATTTTTGTTGAGATGCAGTTACAGCAGAAATGCTCAGCAGATCAGTCAGCACCTGTAGCTCAATTTGTCACTCTCTCTCCTGTTCTCTACTCTCTTATGAAAATGATAAAAAAGAAAGATCGAACATTAATTTTCAACTTTTGTAAAATTGAGTTCACTTGTCAATATTTATCATGAAATTTTGCATTCTAATTCAGGAGTTTTCTCTTCCCAGATCCATACATTCAGTTATCAATTTAAATAGAACCATGTTCTGGTGGCAGTGAAAAATAAAGCACTGAACCACAGATGAAATCTTAGTGGGCTCCAGAGAAAATACTCTGCCATCAACAATCCCATCATATCAAGTCTCCTCACGGGTGCACACATATTCACATCAGAGAGATCAGATAGAAGGAGCCTGGCATAAGCAGCTAGGTACAAGAAAGGGAATGAAAATAGAATTGTGCTGGAAAATGGATTAGGCCTTTTCTTTTTCATTGTAAGAATGAATTTTTAACTAATCATATGCGTAAGAAAGTACAGTCCCTTGTAAATTGTCATGCAAGGTGTAAATTAATGTGTCAATTGAAAACTAGATTGATCAATGCATGCAAGGAGAACAGGGCTGGAGAGCAGATGTTTCCTGGTATCTTATGCGATGTGGGAGTTGTTGGCAAAGCCAGCATTTGTTGCCCTGGAGAAGGCGATGGTGATCTGTTTTTGTGAGCCTCCACAAACCATCTGGTACTGCAGGTACTCCCACAGTGCTGTTAGGAAGAGAGATTTAGTATGATCCAATGACATGTGACCTTGGAGGGGCAGTTGCAGATGGTGATACATCCCATTTATCTGCTACCGTTGTCTTTCTATGTGGGTACAACACAATAGTTTGGAAGATGCTGTGAATTGCTGAAGTGCAAGGACAAGGGCATCAATAGTGGAAGGAGTAAATGATTTGGTGTTGTATAGGTGGCAATCAAGCAGAATGCTTTGTCGTAGAGGGTATCAAGTTTCTTGAATGTTGTTGAAATGGATTTAGGAGGTGAGCTGTTCACACCAGAATTCCCAGTCCTTGAACTGATCTTGTAAATATGGTATTTAAAGGGAAGATCCAGTTCAGTTTTTGATCTGGAGACTGATCACAATTATAATTATAAACCTCAGGATATTGATTGTGTGAAATTCAACACTTCTAATGTGATTGACTGTCAAGGGGAGATGGTTAAATTCTCTCTTGCTAAAGATGGTCTTTGCCTGACACAGTGTAGCATACTGTTACTTCCTGCTTCTCAGTCTAAGTCTGAATGTTTTCAGTTCTTGCTTCAGACGGACATGGACTGCTTCAGCATCTGAGGAGTCACAAATAGTGTGACGCAATCATCAGTGTACATCCCACTTCTTCCCTCAGAAGGGAGAATGATGAATGATGAAGCAGATGGATTGATTTAGGACACTATCCTGTGGCACTCTTGCAGTGATGCTCTAACTGAGATGATTGACTTCCAATAACCATCACTAATCAGAAGATGATATAGAGGCTGTGTCGTTAAGTATATTCAAGGCTGAGATCAACCGTTAGTAAGAGAATCAAGGGGTTATGGCAAAAAGGCAAGAAACTGGAATTGAGGATTATCAGATTAGCCATGATCTCATTCAATGACAGGACAACCGGATGGGCCAAATGGCCTACTTCTGTCCCTACATCTTGGAATATAGAGAAATGCCAGGGCAGCCAGCAGTCTGCTCAAAGGGTATTTCACAAATATCTGACCAGTATTTTTATTTGCTGGTGAGGGCAACCATGGGTGTGAGCAAGCATTGAAAGTCATTGAATCGCATTGTCTCTGAAATGTGATAAAGGGAGACCAGTTGGGAGTTGAAAACCTGCACACTTCCAGTTAACTAGCTGTTGGGCTAACTGATGAGCGTGTTAACAGATTTCTGAGGAGTAGTTTCAAGTCATGAGATGTTTGGGATACATCAGGGTGTAGCTGTCGTGAGTCCAGCAGGAATGATGACCAAGTGGCTACACTGATAGTTAACCTCAGTCTGAGGACACAGGGTAAACCATTTAGGACTGAAGTCAGGAGAAATTTCTTCAGCCAGAGGGCCTGTGGGGGTGAGCCTATGGAATTTGCTACCACAGAAAGCTGTCAAGGACAAAACATTTTATGATTTCAAGCAGTTGGATATAGAACTTGGAATTTAGCGGATCACAAGATATGGGGGACAAGTGGGAACAAGTTATTGAGTTGGATGATCAGCCATGTTCATAATGAGTGCTTTAAAGGGGCTAATAGGCTACTCCTGTTCCTATTTTTTATGCTTCTATGTCACATATTTAGGAAATAGAGAATAATTCTCAGCTGACACAGAGTTCCCATCACTGGTGCTGAGAGGTTTATATCTGTGAACAGTGAATGGGAGAAACCTTGAGCTGAACACAAGACTCCCAGCAACACCGGGTAGCAGACGTTAGCAGACAAGGCTTCAGTAAATAATGCAATCCACAGGAGTTCAGGATTTGGGAGCAGACTAACTCTGAGATTGGACAGAGTAGTAAGGAGTTGTCTCAGAGGATGTGTCCTCTGGTCAGGCAGAGGTGAGGGAAGATCAGCAGCATGGGAAGTAGGTGCTATCCGAGTCTACAGACATACCTCCCAAGAGTGAAATATCTTCAAACAACAGAATACCAACACGATAGGATGTTGCACTGATACATGCAGTTTTTCTTGGATATTTATACTTTGATCTACACTGACCTGATACTTCCCAGCCCCCAAATTAGTCCCCTACTTTCAGCCATCAATAAAATAATCAGCCTGAACTTTTATGCTTCAGGATCATTCTTGGGGCCTGGGAAGCTTCTCACAGTAAGCAGTACATCATGCCATCAGGTAAATCATGGATACACTACTCCAGAGGGGTGGGGATTTTGATATAATGGGCCAGCAAAGGCACCGAGGCATTTATTACCACTTATGCATTTTCTCAGGTCCAGAGGATCATTAATTAATTAATCATGTAACAATCCAGCATTGACCGACCAGCCAGTTAGATTCCTGAACAGAAACAACGTCCACTCAATGAACATCCAGCTGACCTGTGACCACCAGGAAGCAGATCTTACAGGTTTCACTCAGTTTCTGGGTAGCATTCACAATAACTGTATCCCGCAAGAGTCCCAGATGCCAGACCTCTTTGGGACAAATTCCAGGCACCATAAGTTGCTCCTGGGGATAAAATTATGAAAACACATGCTCCGAAAGATGCTGCCAGAACAGTTGAGTTTCTCCAGCAATTTCTGTTTTTATTTCTGTTGTGGCCATTACAGAAACTTGGGTAATTCAGGGAGAGGATGGTTGTTGGAAGTTCCGGGATTTAGATGCTTTAA
>NW_025970059.1:0-13039 GCF_021869965.1 Rhincodon typus | reverse complement strand
CCCCCCCTCTCTCTCTCCCCCCTCCTCTCTCTGTCTCTCTCTCTTGACTGTTACCTGAATATTTGCTGCTCTCTCCTGGTCACCCATTGCATATTTACATTGAATTATCATTAGACCATCCTTTTATTGTACCTGTACTCAAGTATAGAAGTACAGGAGTACAGTCAAAAGTTTACAATGTCATCTCTTATGGTGCCACCTTAGGTACAAGTACTTAGGTACAAATCTTAGATACAAAAACAGAAATAAGAAAGAAAAGTAGTTGCATTACTGTACAGTGATTCATAGTATAAGGTGGAAATAAGACGTAGCTAAAAGGATAAACGTTACAGTCAGATAAAAAAATTACAAATAAACATTACATTGCAGCAGCTGAGCGGAGGGGCTTCACACATGGTCTGACTGCCTGCGCTAGACCCCAGTCCAACAACGTTCCTCGCTCTGCTCCCCTCGGTTCCCAGTCTCCGCTTCCCTCCGCACCGGCTCCCAGCCGCTCCAAGGAAAGTTTTTTCCGGGACTGTATCCCCCCCTCCCTCCGCCCCCCCCCCCCACACACACCCCGCTCTCTGCTCCAGGACTGCATCCACCCCCCCACACTGCTCTCCGCTGTGGGACTGTATCCCCCCACACACTGCTCTCGAGCCTCCTGGACCCACCACATTCCCCTTCGGGTAAATCCGAGTCATTAGTTGAAAGAAAAAGCAGAAAGGAGGGAAAAAAAAGAGAAAAGAAAAATAACAGGGGGAGCAGAGGAGATCTGGCTGGATCGTTTTACTCTGCCTCTATCTTACCAAAATAATTGGTCTGAACTGTCTCTGAGTTGATCCCAAAGGATTCACTGGACTCTGGATTTTTCCCAGCTTTTTTCCCGCCAAATTACTGCGGATTAGCTGTCAATCCAATTCTGGCCTGCCTTTTATCAGGATTTTATTTGGAAAATGTACAAAACCATAGAATGGTTACAGCAGAGTATGAAGCCATTTGGCCTATTGCTAGCTCTCTGCACGTGTATTTCAGCTCATCCCACTCCTCTGCCATTCCCCTGTAGCCCAGTAATTTATTCTTCAGGTAATGATCCAATATCCTTTATGAAATCCTCAATTATTCAGCGTTCACCACTCTCTCTGTCCACACGTTCTAAACCTAAACCATTCACTGCTAACCCCATCGGTTCCTTTATTTAAATCTGAAACTACTGCAGAAACAGCTGGAGAAACTCAGCGGGTCCGGCAGCGTCTGTGAACAGAGAAACAGAGTATGACTCTTCTTTCGAAATTTTTCCTTAAATCTTTGCTCTGTGATTCTAGCTGTTTCCACCAATGGGAACAGTTTCGCTCTATCTCCTCTAACCTTGATCAAATCTCCCCTCGACCTCCTGTTCTCCGAGGAACACCGTCCCAGTTTCTATAGAAGTTTCTCATCCCTGAACTATTCCAATAAACCTCCTATGCACTCTCTCTCCAATATATCCACTTCCTTCTGAGAGCACAGTGCCCAGACTGTACATAACATAAGAACATAAGAACATAAGAACTAGGAGCAGGAGTAGGCCGTCTGGCCCTTCGAGCCTGCTCCGCCATTCAATAAGATCATGGCTGATCCTTTCGTGGACTCAGTTCCACTTACCCGCGTTCTCACCGTATCCCTTAATTCCTTTATTGTTCAAAAAATATCTACTTTTTTTTAAAAGCGTTTACTGAAGTAGCGTCAACTACTTCACAGGGCAAGGAATTCCATAGAACTACTCCAAACTAAACTGAGCCACTCTTCCACACAGTATCGACATTCACTCCTTGCTTTTATATTTTAGTAACTATGGAGAAACTGAGGATACTGTCTGCTTTACTAAGAGCATTCTCAACCTGTCCCATCATCTTTAATAGAACATAGAGCATGGAACAGTACAGCACAGGAATAGCCCACGATGTTGGGCCGAACAAGATGCCAAATTAAACTGAGACAACAAGGTGCAGGGCTGGATGAACACAGCAGGCCAAGCAGCATCATAGGAGCAGAGAGGCTGACGTTTCGGGCCTAGACCCTTCATCAGTAATGGGGGAGGGGAAGGGGGTTCTGAAATAAATAGGGAGAGAGGGGGAGGTGGATAGAAGATGGATAGAGGAGAGGATAGGTGGAGAGGAAACAAACAGGTCGAAGAGGCGGGGATGGGGCCAGTAAAGGTGAGTGTAGGTGGGGAGTTAGGAAGGGGATAGGTCAGTCCAGGGAGGACGGACAGGTCAAGGGGGCGGGATGAGGTTGGTCGGTAGGAGATGGAGGTGCGGCTTGAGGTGGGAGGAGGGGATAGGTGGGAGGAAGAACAGGTTAGGGAGGCAGGGACGAGCTGGACTGGTTTTGGGATGCGGTAGGGGGAGGGGAAATTAAACTAATGCCTTCTGCCTGCCCTTGGTCCATATCCCTCCATTCCTTGCGTATTCATGTGCTTATCAAGAACACCCCTATTGTATATGCCTCGACCCCCACCCCTGGCAGTGCATTCCAGATTCCTACAACTCTCTGTGTAGAAAAATTTCCCCTCACATCTCCTTTGAACTTTCCCTCTCTCACCTTAAATGCATGCCACCTAGTTTTAGGCATTTCAATGCTGGGAAAATGATTCTGACCGTCAACCCTATCTATGCACATCATAATTTTATAGGCTTCTATCGAGTCTCCTCTCACCCTGTTCTGCTCCAGAGAAAACAACCGAGTTTTTTTAGCCTCTCCTTATAGCTCATACCCTCTAATCCAGCAAGGAGGAGGAGGCTCCACAAATATCCCCATCCTCAATGATGGAAGAGCTCGGCACATCAGTGCAAAAGATAAGGCTGAAGCATTCGCAGCAATCTTCAGCCAGAAGTGCCGAGTGGATGATCCATCTCGGCCTCCTCCAGTGGTCCCCAGCATCACAGATACCAGTCTTCAGCCAATTCGATTCACTCCACGTGATATCAAGAAACGGTTGGAGATGCTGGATACTGCAAAGGCTATGGGCCCTGATAACATTCCGGCGATAGTACTGAAGACTTGTGCTCCAGAACATGCCGCTCCCCTAGCCAAGCTGTTCCAGTACAGTTACAACACTGGTATCTACCCGACAATGTGGAAAATTGCCCAGGTATGTCCTGTACACAAAAAGCAGAACAAACCCAATCCAGCCAATTACCGTCCCATCAGTCTCCTCTCGATCATCAGTAAAATGATGGAAGGTGTCAGTGACAGTGCTATCAAGCAGCACCTGCTCAGCAATAACCTGCTCAGTGACGCCCAGTTTGGGTTCTGCCAGGGCCACTCAGCTCCTGACCTCATTACAGCCTTGGTTCAAACATGGACAAAAGAGTTGAACTCCAGAGGTGAGGTGAGAGTGACAAACCTTGATATCAAGGCTGCATTCGACCGAGTGTGGCATCATGGAGCCCCAGCAAAACTGGAATCAATGAGTTTAAAGGGGTAAACACTCTGGTGGTTGGAGTCATACCTGACACATAGGAAGATGGTCGTGGTTGTGGGAGGTTAATCATCCCAGCTCCAGGACATCTCTGCAGGAGTTCCTCAGGGTAGTGTCCTAGGCCCAACCATCTTCAGTTGTTTCATCAATTACCTTCTCTCCATCATAAGGTTAGAAGGGGGGATGTTCACCAATAATTGCACAATGTTCAACACCATTCACAACTCCTTATATTGAAGCAGTCCATGTTCACATGCAACAAGATCTGGACAATATCCAGACTTGGGCTGACAAGTGGCAAGTGACATTCGCGCCACACAAATGCCAGGCTCTGACCGTTGCCTCGGGGGAGGCGATGGCCTAGTGGTATTATTGCTGGACTGTTATTCCAGAGACCCGGATAACATTCTAGGGACCAGGTTCAAATCCCACCATGGCCAACGGTGGAATTTGAATTCAATAAATTATCTGGAATTGAGAATCTAATGATGGCTGTGAATCTATTGTCAATTGTCGGAAAAACCCATCTGGTTCACTAATGTCCTTTAGGGAAGGAAACTGCCATCCTTACCTGGTCTGACCCACTAGTGACTCCAGACCCACAGTAATGTGGTTGACTCTTAACTGCCCTCTGGGCAATTCGGTATGGGCAATAAATGCTGCCTGGCCAGCGACACACTCATTCCATGAATGAATAAAAAAAAACTCCAATAAGAGACAATCTAACCACTGCCCCTTGACATTAAACCGTGTTACCATCACTAAATCCCCCCACTATCAACATCCTGGGGGTTAACATTGATTCGAAGCTCAACTGGACTCACCAGATGAACACAGTGGCTACAAGAGCAGGCTAGAGGCTGGGAATACTGTGGCGAGTAACTTACCTCCTGACTCCCCAAAGCCTGTCCACCATCTACACAGCACAAGTCAGGAGTGTGATGGAATACTCCCCACTTGCCTGGATGGGTGCAGCTCCAAAAACACTCAAGAAGCTCGACACCATCCAAATGGCAGATGATGTTTAATCCGGACAAATGTGAGGTAATGCATTTTGGAAGGTCAAGTGCAAGTGGAAATTATACAATGAATGGCAGAACCCTTAGGAGTATTGATATGCAGAGGGATCTGGGTGTGCAGGTCCAGAGATCACTGAAGGTGGCAACGCAGGTGGATAAGGTAGTGAACAAGGCCTATGGCATGCCTGTCTTCATTGGAAGGGGCATTGAGTATAAGGATAGGCAAGTTATGCTGCAGCTTTATAGAACTTTAGATAGACCACACTTGGAATATTGTGTATAGTTCTGGTCACCACACTACTGGAAGGATGTGGATGCTTTGGAGAGGGTACAGAGACAGTTTACCAGGATGTTGCCTGGTATGGGGAATTTTAGCTATGAAGAATGGTTGGAAAGACTGGGTTTGTTTTCATTGGAATGCAGGATGTTGAGGGGCGACCTGATAGAAGTTTATAAGATTGTGAATGGCATAGATAGAATGGGAAGTATGGGGCTTTTTCCCAGGGTGGAGAGGTCAATTACTAGGGAACACAGGTTTAAGGTGCAAGGGGGTACGTTTAAAAGAGATGTGCGAGGCAGGTTTTTCACACAAAGGGTGGTGAGTGCCTGGAACATGCTGCCAGAGGAGGTGGTGGAAGCAGACACAATAGCAACATTCAAGAAGCACCTGGACGAATACATGAATAGGAAGGGAATAGAGGGATATGGATCCTGTAAGTGAAGACAGTTTCAGTATGGAAGGGTAAAATGTGTTGGTGCAGGCTTGGAGGGTCAAAGGGCCTGTTCTTGAACTGTATTGTTCTTTGTTTCTTTGTTCTTCTCAAGGGGCAATTAAGGATGGGCAGTAAATCCTAGCCCAGCCAGAAATGCCCATGTCTTATGAGTGAATGATTAAAAAAAGGTTCAGACTGAATTTAGTCAAAACCCAGTCTCTTAGACAGAGGGAAAATCAGGCCTGGTGTCATTTATGTCAGATTCTCTTGAGCCTCTGGTTCAGTAACAAACTCATAGGAGCAATGACCACAATCAGCTCTGTGCACTGAAATATCTAGGTCATTTATTTCAGGAAAACTGCCAATAAACCATATCTTTGAACAATTGCTGTAAGGTGTTTGTATTCAGATTGAATGATTGGCCCTTCCCTCTGACACCAGGAAGCAGGTGGAAGTCTGTAACAATTCTGTTACACTAAACTGTTTCATCATTCCTGAGCAAACCTGCTTCTTAATCCCTTCAGGAATACATCAAGATTTATAAATCCACTCCCTCTTTGTTAACATCGGGTTGCTCTCAAATTCTTAACAGGTCACAATTATACGCTCTGTATAATTACACCAGAATATCCATGCTCAGAATTTATTAGACCTTCCCTCCAATATAACATCAGAAGTGGGGATGTTTGCCAATGATAGCACAATGTTCAGCACCATTCGTGACTCCTCAGATACTGAAGCAGTCCATGTCCAAAGGCAACAAGATCTGGACAATATCCAGGCTTGGGCTGACTAGTGGCAAGTGACATTTGAGCCACAGAAGTACCAGGCTATGTCCAATAAGAGCGAATCTAACCACCAGTCCTTGACATTGAATGGCATTACTATCACTGATTCCCTCACATCCTGCAGGATACTATTGACCAGAAACTGAACTGGACAGTGACTACAAGAGCAGGTCAGAAACTAGGAATACTCCAGCATGCCCAAGCCTGTAGTCCCCAAAGCCTGTCCACCATCTACAAGGCACAAGTCAGGAGTGAGATGGAATACTCCCCACTTGCCTGGATGGGTGCAGCCCCAACAACACTCAAGAAGTTTGACACCATCCAGGACAAAGCAGCTGCTTGATTGGCACCACATCCACAAACATCCCACTCCCTCCACCACCGACGCTCAGTAGCAGCAGTGTGTACCATCTATAAGATGCACTGCAGAAATTCACTGAGGCTCCTTCCAAACCCATGACCACTTCCATCTAGTAGGATAAGGGCAGCAGGTACATGGGAACACCACCCTCTGCAAGTTCCCCTCCAAGCCACTCACCATCCTGACTTGGAAATATATCACCGTTCCTTCACTGTCACTGGGTCAAACTCCTGGAATTTCCTCCCTAAGGGCATCATAGGTCAACCCACAGCAAGTGGTCTGCAGCACTACAAGAAGGCAGCTCACTACCATCTTCTCAAGGGGCAACTAGGGACGGGCAGTAAATGGTCCAGCCAGATGACACCCATATCCCATGAGTGAGTAAAAAAATCTGACCACACTCTCGCACAGTCCCATTGCCAGCCTGCTCCTCCCATTTGCTTTCATAAGAGGTCATCTTCATTTTAAATACTCACTAAATTATTTGATATATTGTGGTCACATGTACCTAAGTACAGTGAAAAGTTTTGGTTTTCATGCAGTACAGGCAGATGTTAACAGACAAGAACATACAGATCATAGAGTGTTTAGACAGAACAAGGCATACAGGGTTGTGTCTGCACAGGAGATGCATGAAGCAAGATCAACATTAGATGTGAAATTAGAGAGGTCCATTCATCAGTCTAATAACAGAAGGGAAGAAGCTGTTGTTGAATCTGTTGGTGTGTGTGTTCAGTCTTCAGTATTTTCTGCCTGACGGGAGAGGTTGGAAGAGAGCATTACCGGAGTGGGAGGGACCTTTGATGATGTTGGCAGCCTTTCCATGGTATTGGGAAGTGTAAATGGAGTCCATGGATGGAATAACAAGGTGTGGAGCTGGATGAACACAGCAGGCCAGGCAGCATCAGAGGAGCAGGAAGGCTGACGTTTCGGGCCTAGACCCTTCTTCAGAAATGGGGGAGGGGAACAGGGCTCTGAAATAAATAGAGAGAGGGGGAGGCGATGATAGAAGGTGGATAGTGGAGCAGATAGGTGGACAGAAGACAACAGGTACATGGTTGAGCAGTTTCAGGGCCAAAGAAATTACCAAATTTCCAGTGGGAGAGAGATCCATCTCTGACTCCAGCATCAGCAGTTCCTACTGAGTGAGTTTTAACCCCACTGTGAAGCCTCTTCTAAGGATGCCTATCTTGAAGAAGTTACCCTCCTCCCTCCGGAAAGACCTCAGTGGATCTCTCTCCCACTGCAACCCTCTTGTAATCTCTTCGGCCCTGAAACTGTTCGACCACGTACCTGTTGTCTTCTGTCCACCTATCTGCTCCTCTATCCACCTTCTATCATCACCTCCTCCTCTCTGTTTATTTCAGAATCCCCTTCCCCTCCCCCATTTCTGAAGAAGGACCCAGACCTGAAACGTCAGCCTTCCTGCTCCTCTGATGCTGCTTGGCCTGCTGTGTTCATCCAGCTCTACACCTTGTTATCTCAGATTCTCCAGCATCGGCAGTTCATACTATCTCCATGGATGGAAGGTTGGCTTCCGTGATGGTCTGGGCTGTGCACACCACCTTCTGTAGTTTCTTATGGTCCTGGGCAGAGCAGTTGCCGTACCAGGCTCTTATGTACCCGGACAGTATGTTTTCTAAAGGGCATCGGTAGAAGTTGGTGAGGGACCTTATGGACATGCCAAATTTCCTGAGCCGTCCGAGGAAGAAGAGGCGTTGTTGTGCCTTCTTAACCGTCACAGGTAACAATTTCCTCTGAGAGGATTGTGAATTCAAGTACCTCTCCCGAGATATGAACACATTATCTTGGCTCACACTCAAGTGCTGTATTGATGCACTTGCTGCCTGGACTGGAGGGCAGGTCTTATGAAGAAAGGTTGAGGGAGCTAGGGCTTTTTTCATTGGAGCGAAGAAGGATGAGAGGTAACTTGATAGAGGTGTACAAGATGATGAGAGGCATAGATAGAATGGATAGCCAGAGACTTTTTCCCAGAGCAGAAATGACTATTACAAGGGGGCATAATTTTAAGGCAATTGGAGGAAGGTATAGGGGAGATGTCAGAGGTAGGTTCTTTACACAGAAGCGGTGGGTGTGTGGAATGTGCTGCCGGCAATGGTAGTGGAGTCAGATACTTTAGAGACTTTTAAGCGACTCTTGGATAGGCACATGGAGGATAGTAAAATGTAGGGTATGCAGGGTAGATCAATCTTAGTAGGATAATAGGTCGGCACAACATGGTGGGCCGAAGGGCCTGTACTGTGCTGTACTGTTCTATGTTCTATGTTCTATTTATATGGGAAGTCCAGGATAGATTGTCAGTTATTGTCTCTCCAAGGAACTTGACGCTCTCCATCTCTACTCTGTTGATGTGGAAGGTGGTGAAATGAAGGGATTTAGATCCATGATGTGGAGATTTTACAGTCTGACAGAGTCACCATCATTGTGTCCATACTGTAGGAATGTGTCAGTGTGGACCATTTGAAGTGATATTAAGGGAGGTTATGCCTTAGTTGTTTGTCTGAGTGGCCCAGGCTCAGGCTGATTTGCGTGAAACAGATTCCAGCTGAAATATTGTGAAACTTGCCTGATTTACTGCTCCCAAGGTCATCAACATTGCAACAACCATTAATCATCTTGACACCTCAACAATTCCCACATGTTTCATCCTCTCCTTAGTGAAACAAAAGATTAATGCTGCAGAAAGTCTGATCTGTCACTGAAATGATCAAAGCCTTCACAGAGAAAGAAATGCACTGATTGGTGGATTCAGCCAATGCAGGAACGATGGCCTCCTCTGGACCAGAATAATTCTGTGATTCTGTCAGTTTTCAGGGAATTAGTCCTGCTCCTTGGGAATTGTGTGTATAAAATTCATTAATCTCTTAATGAGGGAATTAGTTTTGTGGTTTTGGAATTGATTTGGGAATGAAGGTTGTGATTGTGGTAATATATGTGAATAGCGACAGGTTTTTTGAAGATAATACCAGAGAGAGGCCGGGAAAAGCAGATTCTGACAGAGCCAGGCCCTGGATCAATGGGAGCGGACATTACTCTGCCTGTCACTGAGCTCAGGGGTGGATGTGGCCAGGGTCTTATTCACCCAAACTTTTATTTAAGGGGAGGCAATGGCCTAGTGGTGTTATTGCTGGATTATTAATCCATCCATGTCCTTCTATACCATGAGCAGTATAAGATTATTGAGCAGCTATTTTACTTGGCAATGGGATTTTCACCAGCTGTTGTGGTTACATCTATGCCAAACACTGATGGAATCCAGGGGCTGGTCTGGGGTGGGGGATGCTGTACTGCCTGGGAGTGGTATTTTTCAACAGTGATGGGATAATTCCTTTTGCCCATGCAATCTGGCACATCTTTGTGGCTCTGTCTGCAGCAGTACATTACTATGCGATCTGGAAATACTTATATCAGAGTTCTGCAATACCTATAAAATACCAATAAAAAGAAATAGAGACCCAGGTAGTGCTCTGGGGACCTGGATTCAAATCCCACCACAGGACATGGTTGAATTTGGATGCGATACATATCTGGAATTAAGAGTCTAATGATGACATTGAAAGTGTTGTCAAACATTGGGAAAACCCCATCTGGTTCACTAATGTCCTTTAGGGAAGGAAACTGCCATCCTTACCTGGTCTGGCCTACATGTGACTCCAGATCCACAGCAATGTGGTTGGCTTTTAACTGCCCTCTTGTTATGTAATGTATTCATGAATTGGAAGGCAGGAGGTTAGAATTTGTTGGTAAAAATGATAGTAGGGGAAAGCAGTGTGTGGTCACTTTAAAATAAAATTGTGCTTTATCTGTGCTTGGAAGTTGCACGTACTGTACAGAGATCTTCAAAAAGTGAAACAAGTTTATTGAAAGGCCTTACAGGTGGCAGGCAAAACAGCTGTTATTTTGATGTTTTGACAACAAGTTTGAATTTGTCTAATTAATTTAAACCAAGCACCCAGCAATTCAAAGCCAATTGAATTAAAAAACTGATGGTGTTGACAACCTGAAACAAGTCATATAAGAACTTGATGTGTCACAGGGGATATATAAGAAAGGTTTTTTTGAAGATCAAAGTGAGAGCCAGCTGTTGTTTGAGGGGAAAGCAAGCCTGCAATCTGAGAAATAAGCCCTGAGCTCTCACACAAGAAATTGCTATGCTGTCTCAGAAAGCACCAGCTATCTGAAAAAGGTATGACGGCATTTTAACTCAAAGTCCTTGCTGAAGAAATTACAGAGAAAAACATCCCTGACAGCAGAACCAGCAGAAGAAAGGCATTTGTGGCATAATAGAGAAGGCAGAGTTGTCCAGAAGACACATTCTGTGCGAATTTGGAGAGATTAAATTTTAATTTACTGCTGTCTATTAATTGGGTTTATATTAGTGGGACTTGTGTTTATTTGAACAGCATTCCAGTAGAATTTAGTTCAGTTAAGGAATAGTTAGTAATCTAGGGGAGAATTGTTCAGTTTGTTAAAATGTTCATTGTTAGGGTCAAATAAATAAATAGTTACTTGTTACTTATAAACTGAAGATCAGGGGTTTTCCTTCATCTAACCATGCTTTTGACAGATTGTGAGGGGTGATGCAAGCCACTCTGGGTGTTTCAGATTTAATTATTAGAAAAGAACATTTACTGCCATCATAACAGATTGGGGCTTGTGTTTTCATTTAATTATCAGAGGGTTTGACTTTCTCCTTCTCCATAACAGTCTGAAATGGCCTAGCAAACCACTCAGTTGTACCAATCGTTACCAAGTCTCAAAGAAATGAAACCAGATGGATCACCTGGCATCGACCAAAGCACCGGGAAAAGACAACGGCAGAAACAGCCCTGTCAACTCCACGTGATATCAAGAAACGGTTGGAGATGCTAGATACTGCAAAGGCTACGGGCCCTGACAAAATTCTGGCAATAGTACTGAAGACTTGTGCTCCAGAACTTGCCGCTCCCCTGGCCAAGCTGTTCCAGTACAGTTAGAACACTGGCATCTACCCGACAATGTGGAAAATTGCCCAGGTATGTCCTGTACACAAAAAGCAGGACAAATCCCACCTGGCAAATAACCGCCCCATCAGTCTCCTCTCGATCATCAGGAAAGTGATGGAAGGTGTCAGTGACAGCGCTATCAAGCAGCACCTGCTCAGCAATAACCTGCTCAGTGACGCCCAGTTTGGGTTCTGCCAGGGCCACTCAGCTCCTGATCTCATTACAGCCTTGGTTCAAACATGGACAAAAGAGCTGAATTCCAAAGGTGAGGTGAGAATGACAGCCCTTGATATCAAGGCTGCATTCGACCGAGTGTGGCATCATGGAGCCCTGGCAAAACTGGAATCAATGGGTATCAGGGGGCAAACGCTCCGGTGGTTGGAGTCATACCTGACACATAGGAAGATGGTCGTGGTTGTGGGAGGTTAATCATCCCAGCTCCAGGAATCCCTGCGGGAATTCCTCAGGATATTGTCCTAGGCCCAACCATCTTTAGATGCTTCATCAATGACCTTGTCTCCATCATAAGGTCAGAAGTGGGGATATTCGCCGATAATTGCACAATGTTCAGCACCATTCATGACTCCTCAGATACTGAAGCAGTCCATGTCCAAAGGCAACAAGATCTGGAAAATATCCAGGCTGGGGTTGAAAAGTGGTGAATAACATTTGCACCACGCAAATGCCAGGCTATGACCCACACTGCCTGTTGACATTCAATGGTGTTACCATCACTGAGTCCCCCACTATCAACATCCTGGGGGTTACCATTGACCAGAAACTCAACTGGACTCACCACATAAACACAGTGGCTACAAGAGCAGGTCAGAAGCTGCAGTGAGTAACTCCCCTCCTGACTCCCCGAAGCCTGTCCACCATCTACAAGGCACAAGTCAGGAGTGTGATGGAATACTCCCCACTTGCCTGGATGGGTGCAGCCCCAACAACACTCAAGGAGCTTGACACCATCCAGGACAAAGCAGCCGCTTGATTGGTACCACATCCACAAACATCCCACTCCCTCCATCACCGACGCTCAGTAGCAGCAGTGTATAATATCTACAAGATGCACTGCAGAAACTCACCAAAGGTCCTCAGACAACACCTCACTGAGGGCATTGTGGGTCTACCTACAGCACATGGACTGTAGCAGTTCAAGAAGGCAGCTCACCCCCACCTTCTCAAGGGGCAACTAGGGGTGGGCAAGAAATGCTGGCTCAGCTAGCGACACCCATGTCCCATAAACAATTAAAAGGAGCTCATTGGAGATGGAGTGTGTGGTTGTTCCTTATGAAGTTTGCAGGGTAAGTATGGAGCTAAGAATGCATAGTGAAGCAGTTACAGTGACAGGAAACACCATCAGTGATTTTGGTTAGCTGTGCTCTGGGATGTCTATAAACTGACCAGCTGGTTTCATAAAGGGAGCCCAAGAGAAAGATGAGGAGGGATCTGTACGCTGACAGCATATTGAAAATTCTTGGACTGAAATAGGAATGTGGAACTGGGCTGTGATCAGTGACATTGAGATCTGGATTATTCTGTTCCTAGCTTTCCTTTTCCAAAGACCCCTTAAAGGTGAGGATGTTGTGATAAAATCACAGAGCCACTGAATTCAGAATACAATACTCTTCGAACCTCAAAATGTCCAGTGGAAATAATTCCCTCTTTCCCTTAAAAAATAATCAGATTGTCAAACTGTTGGTCAAG
>NW_025970058.1:0-13044 GCF_021869965.1 Rhincodon typus | reverse complement strand
TTAAGGTTGGGGTGGAAGGTGTTAGTGAAGTGTATGAACTGTTCGAGCTCCTCGTGGGAGCACGAGGCGGCACCGATACAGTCATCAATGTAACGGAGGAAGAGGTGGGGTTTAGGGCCGGTGTAGGTACGGAAGAGGGATTGTTCCACGTAACCTACAAAGAGGCAGGCGTAGCTTGGGCCCATGCGGGTACCCATGGCTACCCCCTTTGTCTGTAGGAAGTGGGAGGAATTGAAAGAGAAGTTGTTGAGTGTGAGGACGAGTTCGGCTAAGCGGATGAGGGTGTCAGTGGAGGGGGACTGGTCGGGCCTGCGGGACAGGAAGAAGCAGAAAGGCAGAAATTTGTTTGTTTTGTGTGTGTGCGCGTGTGTTGTGTGTGTGTCTGTGTGTCTGATTAGACATATGCACGTGTAACTGTCTGTATATATGCAGGACTTTTCTTTCATGGATATGGGCATTGGTGGCAAGGCCAGCATTTATTGTCTATCTCTCATTTCAAAGGGATATGAAAAGTCAGCCACATTTTTCTTGGTCTAAGGTCGGATACAGGCGACAGAGCAAGGATAGCAGATTTCCTTCCCCAAAGCACATCAGTGAACCAGATAATTTCTTACAATAATCAGTGATAGTTTCATGGTCACTCTTACTGAATTTAATTTGAAATTCCAGATTGATTAATTTAATTTAATTTCTACCAACTGTCAGAGATGATGGATTCAAAGGCCAATTATGACACCACTAACGCTGCTTGAGCTCTGATTGGTTGAAACTGCATGGGTTGGTGCTCTAACTATATAGAATTTTACAGTACAGGGGAGACCATTTGGCCCATCGTGTCTGTGCCGGCTCGCAAAAGAGCTACCCAGCTGCATTCTCCAGCCCTATCTCCGTAGCCCTCTAGATTCACCATTCTCAAATATATATTTAGCTCTTTTTGAAACCTCCTTTGGACTCCGCCTCTACCACCCCCACCCCCGGGCAGCACATTCCAAATCCTAACATCTCTCTGAGTAAAGAAGGTTCTCCCCATCTCATTCCTAGCTCTCTTGCTGACAGTCTTGAAACTGTGACTGCTAGTTACTGACATAATAAATCCTTCTTTACCATGTCAAAAGTGTTCATAATTTTGAACCTCTTAATCTTCTTGCTCAGAGGAGAATAACACCAATTTCACTAATCTGTCCTAGCTTGTGAAATCCCTCATTCCTGGTATCATTTTAGAAAATCTCCATTGAACTCTCTCTTGGGCTTTAATATCCTTCCTCAATGAAGGAGCCTGGAACTGAACACTATACACCCAAATGTGGCCTGACCAATGATTTGTAGAGGTGTAGCATCATTTCCTTGCTTTTATACTCAATGCCTCTATTTATAAACCCAAGGATCTTATAAGCTTCTTAACAATTGTTTCAACTTGTCTAGTCATCTTCAGAGAATTATGCATTTGAACCCCAAGGTTCCTGTGCTCCTGTACTCCTTTCAAAGTTGTACCGTTGAGCCTGTATTGTCTCTCCATGTTCTTTTCCCAAATGTATTACCTCACATCTATCTGCCAGGTTTCTGCCCATTTGGCCAACTTGTCAATATCCCTCCAAAGTTGCTCAGCATCATCCTCACAATTCACTGTTCTCCCAAATTTAGTATTATCTGCAAATTTAGAGATTTTGCTCTCAACCCCCATATCCAAATCATTTATATAAATCAGCAAAAGCAAGGGTCCAAAAACTAATCCCAAACACCACTTTCCATTCACCTCTAATTTGAGAAATGTTCATCTACACTCACCCTCTGTCCCCTATCTTTTAGCCAACTTCTGCTCCATGCTGCCGAGGACCCAACAATCCCAACTATTTCTAAGTTGCTAACTAACGTGCCATGTGGAATTGCATCAAATGTTTTCTAAAAGTCCAAATATACAACATCTACAGTACTACCCTCATCCACTGCTTATGTCACTCAATTAAATTTGTCCAGGTCTGAGCCTATTAAGTATTATCAAGTATTAACTTATTTTTGTCAAAGTCTATATTTATCCTGATACTAATATTGTCACCATCCGTTTTCCCACTTTTGATGTCAAGCTGACAAGTATGCAGTTTTCTGGTTATCCTTTGCCCCGTTCTTAAACAACAGTGTCACATTTGCAATCCTCCAGGCCCCCAAGACTAATCCTATGCTCAGACAGGTCTGGAAAATTTCTGTCAAAGACTCTGCGATTTGCTCCCAACCTCCCTCAGCAATCTAGCATAGATCCCGTCTGGGCCTGGTGAACACTTTACCTGGAGTATTGCCAGCCTTTTTAGCACCTCTTCTTTATCTATCATCATACTGCTCGGTTGCTCAAAACCCACATTTCCAACTCGGCCATTGTCACCATCTGCTAATTCGGTAAAGGCAGGAGCAAAATATTCATTTAGTGCTTCTGCCATATCTTTTGCACCAGTGAGCAGCTTACCCTGCTTGTTCCTATGGGCCTCACTCTATCCTTCATTATCTTTTACTACTAATATGTTTGAAGAACATTTTCCTATTTGTTTTAGTGTGGTCTGTTATCTTTTCCTCATGCTTCCTCTTAGCCTTCCTTTCTCCAGCCTTTGCCTCTCTTCTAATTTTGAGATACTCTTCCTGATTTCTGTTGTGATTATTACTTCAGATTGCATCATATGTCTGCTTTCTCTTCCTTATTTTCTCATCTATATCCTCAGTCATCCAGGATACTCTAACTTTGGCAAACCCTGCATTTATTTCTCGTGAGTATTTACCTCGCTCTCCCCTTTGAAAGTCTCCCATTTGTCAATCACTGTTTTATCTACAAAACATGTTTCCAATCAACCTGATCTTTTAGACCCTTAAAATCTTTTTTTTCCAGTCTGGGATCTTAATCCTTGACTGATTTCTATCCTTTTCCAAATAATATTGAACCATATTATGTTTTGATTGCTGTTTCCTAAATGCTCCCCCATTCTGACATTCTACAATTGGCCTGCCTCATTTCCTAAGACCAGATCCAGCACAGCTCCCTCCTTGGTAGGACAGGAAATGTGCTGTTCCAGAAAGTTCTCCTGCATACATAGCAGGAATTTTTTCTTTTCCATGCCCCACATTCTACATTTTTTCTCAGTCTACTGAATGGTAAATGAAATCACCAACTATCACAGCCATGCTTTTCCTGCAGGTTTTCCATAATCTGTCTACAAATACTACCTTTTACTTCGTCCCAACTATTTGGAGGCCTATAATAAATACCCAACAAGGTCATCGTTCCCTTCCTGTTTCTCACCTCCAACCATATAGATTCTAATTCAGGAAAGGCATCATGTTCAAGTGCTACGATATTATCTTAGACCAAGACATGTCCTCCCTTTTTACCCACACTGTTTCTATTAAAAGTCTTATAATCCAGGATGTTAAGTATTCAGTCCTGTTCGGCTTGAGGCATGTTTCCATCAATGCTATTCTGTCATATCCCCCCCATGAGGCAATTTCTGCTTCAAGTTCCTCAGCTTGGGTTCATAACACTCCATGCATTTATATACATACGATTTAATCTCTTTCTTATCTATTGGAAGGTAACTATTTCCTGGTTTACTGCCTTCCTTCACTTCCTTTTCCTGATTCCCATCTTCTTGCTTTTGCCCTCATTGGTACTTCCAAAACTAGGCCCATTAGTCAACCACTCCTGCACCTTCCCCCAAGTCTTAGAAGTTTAAATCCACCCTACTACGCTATTCATAGGTTCATACAGCACAGAAAAGGCCCTTCAGCCCATCAGGTCAGGACTGACATAACTACCATGAAAAGTGCACTAATCCCAATTTCCTGCATTTGTCCCAAGTCCTTGAATGTTATGAAATTTCAAATGCTCATCAATATATCTTTTAAAGGTTAACAAGGTGTAGAGCTGGATGAACACAGCAGGCCAAGCAGCATCAGAGGAGCAGGAAAGCTGACGTTTCGGGTCTGGACCCTTCTTCAGAAATGGGGGAGAGGAAGGGGGCTCTGAAATAAATAGAGAGAGAGGGGGCATGGTGATAGAAGGTGGATAGTGGAGCAGATAGGTTGGAGGGAAGACGGACAGGTCAAGGAGGCGGGGATTGGGGGGATGCTAGTCTTGGGATGCGGTTGAGGGTGGGGAGATTTAGAAGCTAGTAAAATCCACATTGAGACCATTGTGTTGTAGGGTTCCAAGGCGGAAAATGAGGTGCTGTTCATCCAGTTTCCGGGTGGCATCGTTGTGACACCAAGCCTCCTCCAAAATGGAGATCAAAATGGCCCTCAGTATTTGAGATGTTTTCTCCACAATGCACTGTATGACTGAAGCATAACATTCTTATTTTTACTTCAGTTCCATTTATAATAAAGGATAGCATCTCATAAGTGTTCTTAAACACTTGTTGTAATTTGATGCAAACTTTTGAGACTCATGCACTCAAACACCTTAATCCCTTACACCTCAGAATTCTGTCATCATTCTGTATTTAGCTTTTTTGTTTGACCTGTCAAAATAAGCTCTTTCACATTTTCCCACATTATACATTTACCTGCCAGATTTTATGAATATCTGTCTGCAATCTCCTTATAATTTCCTCACATCATACTTTCCTATCTATCTTTCAGTCATAAAGCCAGCATGCCTTCCCTCTCCCCTTCTAAGTCATTGTAAAAGTCACAACACTGGCACAGACCCCTTTCGGCCTCCATACCTCAAATCCTGCCAATCAGAAAACAACCAATATATGCACATGAGATAGTAGGAACTGCGGACGCTGGAGAATCTGAGATAACAAGGTGTAGAGCTGTCTGAACACAGCAGGCCAAGCAGCATCAGAGGAGCAGGAAAGCTGACGTTTCGGGTCTGGACCCTTCTTCAGAAAAAAAAATTGATGCTGCTTGGCCTGCCGTGTTCATCCAGCTCTACACCTTGCTATCTCAATATATGCACATTATCTGTTTTCTACCATCCAGCCAATCTTTGGAGACCCCACTTGCACAGTAACCTTGTGAAATGCTTTCTGGAAACAGTACATCAGTGGGGTCCCTCTTATCCATTCTGTACCCCTTCAGTCAAACCCACAAACTAGGAAAAACGGTAGGTCACTCGGCCCTTTGAGCCTGCTCCCCCATCCAATAAGATCGTGGCTGATCTCATTTTAACGTCAACTCTCCATTCCTACATATCCCCCAATAATATTACATCCCCTTGGTCATTAAAAATCTATCTAGCTCTGCCTTAAAAATATTTAAAGATTCTGCGCCCACTGCCTTTTGAGTGAGGGAATTCCAAAAACTCACAACCCTCTAAGGGAAAGAAAAATTTCATCTCTGTTTTAAATAGGTACCCCCTTATTTTTAAATTATGATCCCTAGTTCTAGTTTCTCCCACAAGAGGAAACATCCTTTCCATATCCACCCGGTCAAAGCCTTTCAGGATACTTTATATTTCAATTAAGTCACCTCTGGCTCCTATAAATTTCAAGGGTAAAGGCTTAGCTTGTCTAGCCTTTCCTCATAAGGCTATCCATTCTTTCCAGGTATTAGTCAAGCAAATGCATTAACACCCATTTGTAAATACAGTGACTGTACACATCATTTTCTTTTCAGAAAACCACACTGGCTCTTCACAACCACCTCAAATTTTTCTCAGTGATATTAATGCTTCATTCTAACGTCTCTCTTCTGTGTTAACAGCAGATGAAGCTGAGAATGAAATTATATATTTAACATTGGGCAGAAACTAAAGTTCATGGTTATTTTCACAGGAGAGCTGGATTTATTGTTATGAGGCATTTTCTCTGAAAATTCTGTTCTCCCTAGCCCCTTCAGAAAAACAAGACCAGGCGAGTATCTGGCTTCTGGGGCAATGTATTGTACTCATATAGGGATAAAGACCTCATTAGAAATGCCCCTTTCAGTTCCAGAGGAGAGTTATGACATACGTAACTCTTCAAAATTTTTCTTCAAGGTGACCATCAGACTTCAAGGACCTGCTTCATCAGGTCAGGAGGTCCCTACACACGTCACACTCTATTGGAATGTGTGATGCTCTTTATTGCACCACGCAATGGGATTTTGACATTGCAGCTGAGGAGGTGCTACTTCTGTTGGTTTCAAATCCTCATGGAGGACAGAATCCTTGTTACATCAACAGAGCAAACTCTTCAGAAGTTTCATCAAGAAGCATTGCAGCAGATCTCAGCACTGCAATCTTCTCATCTGTGTCACAAGTACATAGTCATAGTATTATAGATTTTGTAAAGCAAGCTAATCTGTCTTTAAAATGGACACAAGGAAACTTACAAAATGGCTCCCAGAAGTCACAAGACAACCTTAGTGTATTCAGTTAGAATTAGAACTAGACCATACTTATCTCAAGAAGAAAACACAAAAGAGATTTTGAAATTCAATTATAATTCTCAAAAGTTAACATAAACTCCTTGGTAATGATTTCCCTGGAAACGTGGATAGCTCTTATTATTTCGCCAATACCCGACAAGACAAGGGCTATACATTGACTAAAAGCTAATGGATGTGTGCTCCAGACTGAGATTGAACCCAAAGCTCTAATATAGATTGAACAGTTTTGGAATAGCAGCCATTTTAAGTTCTAAACTGTATAAAAGTGTGCCTCAGAGCAACCATTCTATGTGGAAAGCAGTCACTGCTTGTCAACAGCAAGACAGGAGATTGTGCAGGACTGCTCACTCAATTTCAGAACCTATTCTGCTTAGTCCACCTATAGAAGCAACCTTCAATTATTTGACTACAGAGGCCATCACAGTTGCTGACTCTGACTTGAAGTTTCCAGAAAGAGAATCTTAAGGTAAGCCAGGCCTGCAACTATAGTAGAGGCAGATCTCCTGTTTGTCTTCATATGTAACTTGTACGCTTGCTTATGTTAAATCTTTGTATCTGTGCGGTTGTCTAGTTCCTCCTTAAAACAACTTAGACAACTCCAACTTGAATGTTGTGAACGAATTTGCCCAGGTGTCCCACAATACCGAAGTGGTCAAATCACTATCAACGCAAGCTGATACCAACACAAAACCGCCCCAACTTTATTAGGAAACAAGTTACAATAGCTTTTGCTACAAAACAATACTATCTCTAATCCTATTCAGCCTTTTCAGTGTACAATACTTCCGGAGTCTCTTGTAGATTAGCAGAATTGCTGTCTCTCTGGCCTCTGGCTCTGTTTCTGAGTCTGCAAAGCTGTTTCCTCTCTCTCTCTCTCTCTCTCTCTCTCTGGATGGTCAGCTAGTCTCTGCCTCTTTCTGCTGCTCTCCTCCAGAAGATTCAAGAGAATGGTCTGCAGGTGAATCCTGTTTTTGTACCTATTTGATGGTTTTCTAGAACTTTCTCTAATTCTGGCCACTCAGGGAGACTCCTTTAATAGTTTGAAATAGTGTCAATCATTTGGAATGCTCACTACTGTTAGTTTTTCTTTGTGTAGCAGGACCCGGTGCCTTTTTGTCTGGGCCCTCCTTTGTTTGGTGGATAATTTATTGGGGGTGTGTCTGTCCAGGATAACTGTTGCTTTTTACATTATGTGAATATCATTAGTACCTGAATGCTATGTTGGCACTGTGTCTTTTGTGTGGGTTTTATAATTTCAGAGTTTTACTTGGCAAATGTGCCCAGCATCCCTTGCTATTTGGCCAAGTTAGCAATCTGTGTTTTTGCAGCCAGGAGGCTGCTACAATATTTTATCAAATAACTTTATTGATTATTACCTAAATGACGTTCAGAAGCAATCTGGAGACAAGGGTTTGAATCGGACCATGGCAGATGGTGACATTTGAGTTAACTAAAAACCTGGACAAAAAGCTAGCCAAATGGCGACCACTGTTGATTATTGTAAAACCCCATCTGGCTCACCAATGTCCTTCAGGGAAGGAAATCTGCCAACCTCCCTGGTCCGGCTTACTCATGACTCCAGACCGACGTCAAAGTAGTTGACTCTTAAATGCGCTCTGAAATGGCTTAGCAAGCCAGTCAGTTCAAAAGCAATTAAGGATGGGCAATAAATGTTGGCCCAGCCAGCGACACCTACATTCTATGGAAAAACAAAAAAGTCTTGTAAAAAACTTAATCTTTTATTTCTGGCGGGGTCATAACATCTACATAATGCTATCTACCTTTGATGTGGAGGTGCCAGTGTTAGACTGTGGTGGACAAAGTCAGAAGTCACATGACACCAGGTTATAGTCCAACAGGTTTGTATAAAATCATAAGCTTTTAAAGTGCTGCCCCTTTGTCAGGATACTGAGAAATTCATTGTGCATTTTGTTATACACAAATGTACCAGCTAAGGAAGTCGAGGAAGAGATGGAAACAATTCATAGTTGCGCATTTCTGAATGTTCCTTTCCAACAATTTCACAGGAACCAGATTTTTATCTACTTTGTTCCTACTTTCAAATAGAAACATGTTCTGAAGTCAATAATCCCAGAATATGACCATTCATGATACATTCCCATTAATGTATCTTAAAAAAAATTGAGACATGAAGGATCAATGCAGAGAGAAGGTTTGTATAAATTGTAGATACAAAAAGTTGGTTTTTCAAAAGGATCACATGAAAGCAGTGCCCAGATACTTTCTGGATCCTGACACTGCTTCATTCACACAATGCTATGCTTAATGTTTACCTAATCTATTTTTCCTAACCAACCTATTCAGAGATGTATTACATGTCTCTGGACCAGGTTGGACATGAACCCAGGCCTCTGGGTCCAGAGGAAGGAACACTACTACTGTGCCACATGAGGTCCCAGTGCTCTATTTAAATGCTAATGCCCTAATTGAGCAGGAGGTGATATCAGTTCGTAGCACTGAGCACTTGGAGAGGCAGTGGGGCTTTCTTGTGGTGTAGTGGTAGTGTCCCTGATTCAGGTCCCACCTGCTCTAGAGAAATAATATTTCTGAATTGGTTGGTTTAGACAAAATGTCATGATGCAGGAACTGCCAGTAGCAAAAGCAGACTGCAGCCATGTTGGCCTTAAAGATCAAAAATGCAAAAAATAGAGTTACAGGAAAGGTAATGTGCCCATGGTGTACAAAATCCCCCACGTACAGACACATTGCAACAAATAAAAACACACTTTCAGATCTCCTCACTTTGAACCAGACAGCTGTGCATTAATTTGCACCAGCCTATGCAGGTTTGCCAAATTGTCTTTTGGGAATTGCAGTCCTGAATGAGCTGATTAGGAGGTGAGGGAGATCCACATTCCTATCCCCATGCCCTCACTGTGAACATTACATTCCCCGGAGGTTTCGGAAATCAGAGCAATTTCCTTGGAACAGGATTTGTAATTCACACCTACACCCAACCCTGATCACAGTGACAATTAGGATCTGCCGCATGGGGGAAAAAATAATTATCTAACAACTTAATGGCTCCAGATTCTCCATTTATCAGGATTGATTGGTAAGTTAGACTTCCTTAGCCCACTGACATCCTGATTGATCAATTGAATGTAAGGACACCTCCCTCTAATGTTTAAGTATCAAAATACAGAGCTCTGCAGTATTCAGTTTGAAAGTTTGATAAAACAGATATATATCCCAGGGGCATATGTATGTGGGAATTTATATTAGGGGAGTGTATCTGAAGGGGAATGTGTATGTGGGGGCTTATATCGGGGTGTATATATGGAGTGGAAGGTATTTGTGGAGGTCATATTGGTGAAGTGTATCTGAGGGAGAATGTGTATTGGGAAGTTTAAATCAAAGGAGTGTATATGAGGGAAAGCATGTATATAAGGGGAGAGTGTATATAGTGACGATTATAGGAAAGGAGCATATACAAGGGGTAGTGTATATTTGGGAGTTTATATCAGGGGAATACTTTATTTTTGGAGAGTATACATAGGGAATGTATATGTGGAGGTTACATTGGGGGAGTTTATATGAGAGGGAGTGCATATGTGGGGGGTATTATCAGGGGAGTATATATGACAGGAGTCTATATGTGGGGTTTATATTGGAAGGTTTATATCAGAGAATGTATATCGGGGTGTTAAATAGTTCCAGACAGGTGGTGAAATATGAAGGAAGACAATGCTTTCCTTGTCTGTCCTCGGCATGCTGCAGTATTCCAATGAATCACAGTGCAAACTAGAGGAGCAACATCTCATCTTCAGTCAAGGCACTTTACAGCCTTCTGGACTCAATATTGAGTTCAGTTACCTTCAGATTGTGAACCAGCTCCTATTTGTTCCCTTTCCTTTAGCTTGTTATCATGTCCTGTCTACCTTCCCTCTATCCAAGTGGGGACCGTGTGTCCTTCCCAGTCTGGCAGTTGGGTAAACCATTGTTCTGCCATTCTCACATTCCGATCACTTAATCTGAACTATCAACATCCTTTCTCTCCCAGCATACTACACTCCACCAGTACTCCAACAAACTCCCTCACCATTATTGTATAAATGCTGCCCCCCACCCCCCACACTTCACATCAGCTCTGACGAAGTCATCTAGACTCAAAACATTAGCTTGCTCTCTCTCTCTCTATTGATGCAGCCTGATCTGCTGTGATCTCCAGCATTTGTTGTTTTCGGTATAGATTCCAGCATCTGCAGTAATTTGTCCCTACTTTTACTTGAGAGTTGGATTATTGACAGGAAGCAGTCTGTTTGATCACTCGCTCCCACTTATTAGCCTTCTGCACCAGCTGACTCATTATATACATTTTCCTTTTGTCTCCCATCCATTAACCCATTGTCCCAACTGAATCTTTTCATCCTCTTTCAAAACTCCAACCAAATTAAAGGTGCACTGTAACAAGAAATGAATGTTCAACTAAAACTTATCAAATGGAAGTCAAGATGTTATTTTGAGGAGAGATAAAACACCCTAGCCCCTGAGGTGGCCAGTGGTCAAGGAGAATAGATCTAAAGCATGTTGGTAAATACTGCTCTGTCTCTGGGTCAAAGGACCAGCAGTTAGGTCTCAGGATACCCACTGCCCTCAACTGCCAGTTGCCTTGACTTTTTTCATGGTCACCTTGGCAGGAGCAAACCCCCATGAAATCATTAAACCTACCTTCTACATCAGAAGCCCAGTGATAAAAGAGAGATCCCTTATTTGGGGCAGCACGGTGGCTCAGTGGTTAGCACTGCTGCCTCACAGCACCAGGGACCCGTGTTCGATTCCAGCCTCGGGCGACTGTGTGGAGTTTGTACATTCTCCCCATGTCTACATGGGTTTTCTTCGGGTTCTCCAGTTTCCTCCCACAGTCCAATATGTAGCAGTCTAGCTGGATTGGCCTTGCTAAATTGCCCACAATGTTCAGGGATGTGTAGATTAGGTAGGATTATAGGGGGATGGGTCTGGGTGGGATGCTCTGAGGGTCAGTGTGGACTTGTTGGGCCAAAGGGCCCGTTTTCACACTGTAGGGATTCTATGATCTTCTAAATAGAGACGGACAAAGGCCACTCACCATCCTGACTTGGAAATATATCACCGTTCCTTCACTGTTAATGGGCCAAAATCCTGGAATGCCTCCGTAACGGTGTTATGGGCCTACATACAGCACATGAACTGTTGCATTTGAAGAAAGCATCTCATCGTTATCTTCTCAAGTGCAACTAGGGATGGCAATCAATAGTGACCAAACCAGCAACACCCACATTCCTCGAATGAATAGGAAGCAAAGTACATTGTCTAATATGCAGGATATTCTCCTGATAGACACTTTCATAGGGGCATTGATGTCTCTACACTGAGAATGCATATTGTAAAATCTACATTGGGGAATATATATTTTAGAGTCTGTATTAGAGATCTATTTGTGGGGTGACGACTGTAGAGTCTGTATTAGAGGTAGAAATGTGGAGAGTGTCTATTGTTCTGTTTCCTTACTTCCTATTGAATACAAACTGAACAACCACTGAAATGGGATTGGGAGGTTCAAGTATGGGTCATTGTTCATGATGATGAAGGAGTCATGTCCAATCTTGGAGAGTTCTTTACAACATATGTGGCTGGAAACTGCACACTTCTCAGTTAGTAGCTTGTACAATTTCTCATCTGCTGACATAAATAGATCAAACCACAAAAACTATCAAGGACTTGGACATCAGGGGAGTGTATACTGCAGGCATGATTGTCAGGGAGGTGTACTTCAAGGTTATGAATGCTAGAAAGTGTACTTCAGGGAGTGTATTTTTAGGTATAGCGTATGTCATGGTACATATGTTTGGGAATAAAACCGAAAGAACTGTGGATGCTGTCAATCAGAAACAAAAGCAGAAATTGCTGGAAAAGTTCAGCAGGTCTGGCAGCATCTGGCAGCAAGAAAAATCAATGTTAACATTTCAGGTCTGGTGACCCTTTCTTAGCACATGTATATTTGGGGCTGTGTATACTGAGCCAAGTATACTGGAGAATGTACAACAGGGCTGTGAATATCAGTGGAGCAATTAGGAGGATTCATGTCAGAGGTAGTCTATATTGGGGTGTGCATGTCAACAGATATAAGGTGAATGAATATCAGGGGTCCATATTGGACTGGTGTGTTGGGGAGATATATGTCAGGGCCAGGGTCGATTAGGGGGATGTATATTGGGAAGGTGTATGTCAGTGTAGGTGTATATTGGGGCTGTATAGCGAAGTGAGTGCATATCCAGGGATTTATATCTGAGACTTGTGGTGGAAGCAACTTTGTTAAGGGTAACACAACTGCGGCATATTCACCATTTCTGTTCCCGGTTCCCCCCAAAACAGTGGGGTTAAAATCTCCCCAATGTTTCCTCCTCTGTATCAAAACTGAGGATTTCCCTCTTGATCCACAGACATCACTGCCAGGGACATGGTACCCTTCAGTTTGTCAAATCATCTCTCTATCTGCCAGCGAGTCCATTCCTTCAGGCTCTCACTCTATCTAACTCTGATCTATCTTCTCAGTCCAGCTCCAACATTGAAGCAGTTTCCAATGGTAATGAGATGCAGTGGTTAGGGGTGTTTGGTTAGTGGGTATGGGAAGCCCACAGCAGTAAAAGAAACTTGTTTCAGAGATAGTAGGAACTGCAGATGCTGGAG
>NW_025970057.1:0-13045 GCF_021869965.1 Rhincodon typus | reverse complement strand
TTGAGCCTTGTACGAAGTCTTCCGTGAGGCTTGTTCCTCAGTCTTGGCTCTGTATGTTACCCTGTCTGTTGGGGCCATGATATGGTGGCTCTCAGGGAAGGTTGAGTTGAGTTGATGAGTAGGTAAGTATGTAGCAGATGAACCATCTCTCGGATAAATGTGAAGTTATCTACTTTCGGGGCAAAAACTGAAAAGCCATTTAATTTCTGAAGGGTGATAGATTGGGAAAGAGAGGGGTGCACCGACACCTTAGTGTCCTTGTACCAGTCGCTGAAAGCAAGTATGACCCTGACCCTGACCCTGACCCTATTGCAGGTGGTGAACAAGGCAGATGGTTTGTTGGCTGCCTTATTGAGGGGATTCATGGATTGGTTATAGTGACAGTGAATGAAAGATTTACCAGAGTGATTTCTGGGATGGTGGTATTGAATGATGAAGGGAGACTGGATCAGTTGGAGCTAAATTCGTGGAAGTTTAAAAGAAGACCGGGCATCTGATGGAAGCCCATAAATTTAAAGAGTACTGGATAAGGTAGATGCAGTAAGGATGTCCTCAATGACTTAGGAGTCTAGAAATAGGGCTTAGAGTCAAGGAGGAAATGGAGATCATTTAGGAAATGAGGAGAAATGTCTTCACCCAGACAGAGGATAGCCTGTGGAATTCTGTCTGGGAACTGTTGAGGTCAAACCACTAACTATTTTCAAAGGGAAATTGGACATGGTGCTTAGGACTAAAGAGAACAAAGACAGTGGGTCGAAACAGTGTGAGTTCAATGATCAGCCATGATCATGTTGAAAGGTGGAACAGGCTCGAAGTGCTTACTCCTATTCTTCTATGTTTCTATGAACCAAAGGAGACAAGATTGATTGGAATGACCCCATGGGTGAGGACTTCAGGGTTTTAAAAAATCATTTGTGAGATCTAAAGATCGCTGGTTGGTCCAGCTTTATTGGCTGCCATTAGTTGCCCCATGAGAAGGTGGTGTTGAGCTGCCTTCTTGAACCACTCCAGTCCTTGTGCTGACATTTGACCCACAATCATCAGAATCCCGACAGTGTGGGAACAGGCCATTTGCCTCAACAGGTCCTTAATGACTCCAAAAAGCATTCCTCCAGACTGACCCCGCCCTCACCCTACTCATCCCTGGATTCAATAGGCAATTTTGCGTGGCCGATTTACCTAATCCACACATCTTTGGTGTGTCGGAGTAACCCGGAGCACCTGGAGGAAACCCACAAAGACATGGGATGAATGTGCAAACCCCAACACTCAGTCACGTGAGACTGAATTGAAACCAGATCTCTGGTGCTGTGAGGCAGCAGTGCTCACCACTGGACACTGTGCTGCTCGTAAGGACAATATTGTTTGGAAGGGAGGTCCAGGAGTTTGACCCAGCGACAGTGAAGGAATGGTGACATGTTGAAAGTTTGGAGGGGATCTTGTAGTGAGTGGTATTCCCATGTATCTGCTACCGTTGTCCTTCTGGATGGAGGTAGTCACGTGTTTGGAAAGTGCTGTCTGATGATTTTTGTTGGAATTCATGCAGTGTACCTTGCAGATGGTACACACTGCTGCTCCTGAAGTGTTGTTTGTTAAGGGAGTGAATGGTTGTGGATGTGGTGTCAATCAAGTGGGATCCTTTGTCCTGAACAGTGTTGAGCTTCTTGTGTTGTTGGAGCTGCACCTGTCCAGGCAAGTGGGAAATATTCCATCACAAGCCTGTCTTGTGTTAATGTGGAGAGATTCAGAAGCTCAGGTTGTCCTTCGCCTTCTGAATGATGAAGAGTCTGCCGAGTGACTACGTCTCCTGGAATTTGCCGGTCTGTTCAGTTGTTGAGGCATTTGCACCAAGTCCTTGGAGGTGGAACAGTTGTTGCCCTGTAAATTTGATGTTTCAGTTCAATATGCATTCATTATGTTGCTTCCTCTCCATGTCCTGCTCTGACAGGTGCAACAGTATCCCACAACATGAGCAGACGGTTGCTGCATCTTTCCTCGTCCTCTGCCCCACCCAACAGAAATCTGACAGTATTAGCCTCATACATAACTCCCCCAATTTGGATGGTTTTCTCAACGCACAATGATCCCTTATCCTCTTCCAATCCTCCTCCCCGCCATTCCCATGGGGAGTTGGTCACTTGACTAACTGATGCATTCTTTTTAACATTCAGCCAGTGAAGGAAACAGACGATCATCATTAACCTAGCCACCCCCACCACATGCACACCCCCATGCTGGTACTGAGTGGTGGTGAAGGAGCCATCTTTCAGAAAGAACCTTCTTCAACAAGACCATGCCTGCAATCACGAGAACAGATAAATCTTGTGTATTATTTACAGAAGAGGATATTTCTGTTCTGTATGTCCTGGGGCTGACATGTTTCTGTTAACTTGTGTTTTAGTGACATTGAGTATCAAATGGTTGCCGCTCTCTGCTCTCGTGCTATTATTCAGGATATTTGAAAATTACAATTTTAGTTTGGCGACAGCATTTGTAATTTTTCTCAGATTTTCTCTCTCTCTTTCTCCCTCATGGTGGATAACTGTCTTCCTTCACAGTTGCATTCAATGTATTTCCAAGTCAGGATGGTATTGTCTTGGAGGGGAACATGAAGGTGGTATTTCTAATATGCTGTCCTTGTTCTTCCAGTCGGAAGTGGTCGTGGGTTTGTCTGAGGATCTTTAGTGAATTTCTACAGTGCATCTTGTAGATAGCGTACACTGCTGCTACTGACTGTCGGTGGGAGACGGAGTGTATATTTGTGAATGTAGTGCCAGTCAAGCGTGCTGCTTTGTCCTAGATGGTTTAAAGCTTCTTGTGTTATTGGGGCTGCACTCATCCAGGCAAGTGGGGACTATTCAATCACACTCCTGAATTGTGCCTTGTAGATGGTGGACAGGTTTTGAGGAGTCAGCCGGAGAATTACTCCCCGTGGTATTCTTAGCTTCTGACCTGCTCTTACACTGTGTTTATGTGGTGAGTGCAGTTGAGTTTCTGGTCAATGATGACCCTCAGGATGTTGATAGTGGGGATTCAGTGATGGTAACACTGTAGAATGCCAAGGGGCAGTGGTTAGATTGTCTCTTATTGTTGATGGTTGTATTGTGTGACACAAATGTTATTTGCACTTGTTGGCCCAAGCCAGGTCTTGTTGCATTTGAACAAGGGCTGCTTCAGGATCTGAGGAGCTGCGAATGGTTCTGAACATTATGCAATCATCATCGTAAAGGGTTCAGAATTGAGAGTATGCCACATAAGTAGACATTCAGTACTGAGGGGGTGGCTCATTGTCAGAGGGTCAACATTGAGGCAGTGCCACATACTGAAGGGGTTAGAATTGAAGGAGTGCCACTTGATTACAGGACCCGTGCTGAGGTATTGCAGCACTTAGAGAAGGACGAACTGAGGGAATGCTTTATTGACAGAGGGTCAATCTTGAGGTATTGAAGCACAGTCAGAGGTTCAGTACTGAGGGGGCCCCTCATTGGCAGAGGGTTAATACTCAGTCAGTTCCTCAATGTAATGGGGTCAGAATTGAGGCAGTGCGAAATGATTAAAGGGTCAGGACTAACAATACAGGACTGACAGTGAGTCAGATTTGTAGGAGTCAGAGGGTCAATACGGAGGCAGTGCCTCATTGTGTAGGTGTTGGAATTGAGGGAGTGCCACATTTTAAGAGGGTTGGTACTGCGGTATTTGCAGCAGTGTGGGAGTGCCTCGTTCTCAGAGGATATTACTGAGAAAGTGTTTTATTGTCAGTGGAACATGGAGTCATAGAATCGCAGATGTACAATATGAAAACAGACGCTTTGTTCCAACACGTCCATACTGACCCGATAGATAATTAATTATCTTGATCGTGGTGTGCAGGGGACAATTTCCAAGTTTGCAGATGCCATTAAACTTGAGAATTGTAAATTGTGAGAAGAATAGTGTGGAACTCCAAAAGTGCATTAAAAAGTTGATGGAGTGGGCAGATAGGTGGAATATGAGTTACAATGCAAAGAAGTGTAAGGTGATGCACTTTGTCTTTCAAGTGTTTTTCCGACCAATGTAAAATACGAGTATGGACGTGCACAGTTGAAATGATGGTCGCAGTACAGCTGGAGGGAGCAATAAATAAAGCGTACAGCCTTTATTAATCGGGGTATAGAGTATACGAGTAAGAAGTTGATGATTTTGAAATTCTGCAAGTTAAGTTAAGTCTCAGCTGGAGTATTGTGCACAGTTGTGGCCTTCACATTATAGGAAAAAGGCAAATGCATTGATGTGCTGTTTATTACAAGAATGGTTCCAGGTAGGAAAAGCTTCAGATACATGAATAGATTGAAGAGTTTGGGACTGTTCTCTCTCAATAGCAGGCTGAGAGGAGATGGAATTGAGGATTTTTGAAATCATGAGAGAGCTAAACAGAGTAGATCGGGAGAAGATGTCCCTGCTCGTAGAGTAGCTTAATCACAGAGTGTGTAGTTAGGTTATGTCGTGCACTGCTGTAAATTTGATGAATGAGGTTCAATGGAGACGTACAGAGGGCATTGGATGAAAATGGTGTGCGGGTGATAGGCAGAAAAAGGTTTTGCATGAGATGATAGAGACAACTCAGTATGATGGGCCGAATGGCCTCCTTCCCCTTCTGTAATTTTGCGATTTGGTGTATCCAAAAATTACCTGAAATTGATTACAAACACCAATAAAACAGCACTGTTACAACTTAACCATCATTCAAAGGATTACTTTGACTTCAAAATGGTTTTGTGCACTCTCCGAAGACAGATAACATCGGGTTAAAAATGACACAGACGCAGAGGGTCAATACTGAAGCAGGACCTCATTGTAACAGGGTTAGAATTGAGGATGTGCCCCGAGATTGGACAGCCATGACTGAGATTTTGCAGGTCTATCACAGTGTAAATATTGAATGAATGCCTCATTGTCAGAGCGTCAGAACTGTGGGAGTGCATTATTGTCAGAGGATCAGCACTGAGGCAGTGCCTCAATGTGCAGATGTCAGAATTGAATCAGTGTCACATGATGGGAGGGTCAGTCCTGAGGTATTACAGCCCTGTCAGTGGTTTGGAACTGTGGGAATGCTTCCTTATCGTATGGCCAGTACTGAGCAGGTGCCATAATATCATATGTTCAGTCCCGATAGAATGCCTCATCATTGGGAGTCATTACTGAGTCAGTGCCTGTTTGTCAAAGGTACAGTACAGAGGGTGTGCATCATTGTCAGATGTTCAATACAGAGGCAGTATCTGACTGGAAGGGTGTCAGATCGGAGTGTGCCACATGCTTAGATGGTCAGTTCTGTGGTAGTGCAGCACTCGAAGTGGGTCAGTTCTGAGGCATTGCCTCATGGTCAGAGGCTCATTCCCGAGGCACAGTCTCATTGTAAGAGGCTAAGAATTGAAGGGTCGCACACGTTTAGATGATCAGTACGGAGGTATTGCAGATCTATCAGAAGGTTCGTCCTGAGGGACTGCCTCGTTGTCAGCAGGTCAATTTGGAGGAAGTGCTTCACTGTCAGAGCATTGGTATTGAGCGAGTACCTCATTGTCAGAGTCGGGATCAAGGGAGTGCTCACATTTTAGACAGTCAATACATGTAGTCAGCACTGTCAGTGGGTGAGTACGAAGGGACCATTCTGAAGCAGTGCCTCAATGTAATGGGATCAGAATGGATGGAGGGCCACATGATTAGCGGTTTAGCCCTAAGGAATGGAAGCACTGTCAGATCTCATTGCCGTGATATGGAGGTGTCGATGTTGGACTGAAGGAGGAGTGAGGCTCCAAAAGCTTGTGTTTTCAAATAAACATTTTGGACTGTAACCTTGTGTCGTATGACTTCAGACCTCGTTGCCAAAGCGTCAGAACTGTGGGAGTGCATTATAATCACTGGGTCAGTACTGAGGGAGTGCCTCATTGTCAGAATTTCAACGTTGTGCCAGTGCCTCATTGAAACGGGTGTCAGGATTGAGGTTGTGCCTCACGATTACAGAATCAGTACTGAGGAACTGCAGCTCTGTCAAAAGATCAGTTCTGACGTAGGACTGGAATGTCAGACCAGAGGCTCACTCTTCTATTCATCCCTGGCTCTGCCTCAGCCTCAGTATTGACCCTCTGACAATTATGCACTCCCCCTGATCTTGCCCTCCAACAGTGCTGAAATGCCACAGTACTGATCCTCTCATCAGAATCATAGAATCCCAACAGTGTAAAACAGGCCATTAAGCCCAAGTCCACACTGGCCCTCCGAAGCGCATCTGACCCATCCCCTTAACCTATCCCTGTAACCCTGCATTTCCCGTCTGAGAATAAGGATCTCCCTCAGTATTCTCACATGATGCCCTTCCTCCGAATGGACTCTTTGACAATAAAGCACACCCTCACGAATGAATCTCTGATAAGACACTCTCTCAGTGTTGACCTCTGATCATGAGGCTCTCGCTCAGTCCTGGCTCCCTGACAATTCTGATCCCATTACAAAGAGGCACTGCCTCACCAATGGCCCTCTGACAAAGTAGCGGTGTGTCAGAACTGAGCATCTGACAAGGAGGCACTCCTTCAGTCTGACCCTCTCGCACTGTTGCAGAAGTGATCTTTTGCTAATGAGGTACTGCCTGGGTTCTAACCCTGACAGAGCTGAAATACTTCACTACCTCCTGTTTGTCTGTGGCAAAGCCTCCATTCTGACACCATTACACTGAAGCACAGCCTCAGTGCTGACCCACTGAAAAAGAGACTCTGTCTCAGAACTGACCAGCTGACAATATGCCAGTGCCCTCGGTACTGACACAATAATAATGAAGCCCTCCCTCAGGACTGACCCTCTAAATGTGAGGTCGCCCTCAATTCTGATGCCCTTACAATGAGGCACTGCCCCAGTTCTGACACCTGCATAATTAGGAACTGGCTCTGTGTGACAGTAATGCACTCCTGCAGTAGTTACCCTCTGACAATGAAGCACTCCCTCTGTACTGAAGCTCTGTCAGTGCTTCAATCCCTCAGTAATGCCCCTCTGACAATGAAACAGTCCATCAGTTCTGACACTGTCACAGTGCTGCAATGTCTCAGTGACTCTGTAATCGTTTCGCACAACCTCACGATTGATGCCTTTATCGTGAGGCAATGCCTCAGCACTGATCCTCTGATACAGCTGCAATACATTAGCACTGACCCTCTCTGTGTTGCAAACCTTCAATTTCCACACCATTACACTGAGGAACTGCTTCACAACACAAACTCTGACAATGAGTCATTCCCATAAGACGAACCCTTTCTGACAAATGAACAATGCCTCAGAACTGACACAGTAACAATAAGGCAGTCCCTTAGTACTGACCCGCTGATCATAATATCACAGTCATGACCCTCTAATTGTGTGGCGTCCTTTCAATTCGGACATCTTTCGAAAGAAACACTGCCTCCGTATTAATGCTGTGACAGTCCTTCAATAGCTCAGTGCTGACCTGCTAATCGTGGAGACATCCCACAGTTCTGATTCCGTTCCATAGAGGCCCTCGCTGAATCCTGACCCTCTGACTGTGTTAGACTATCTCAGTTCTGGTCCTGCAAACGTGTTGCACTGCCTTATTTCTCACCCCATTATATTGAGACTGTGCACCCCACTGGACCCTCTAACAGTGAGACAGTCCCTCAGCAGTGACACTACTGTGAAGCACTGTCACTGACCCTCTGACAATGAGGCTGTCTATTCTGATCCCTTTACATTGTGGCACTGCGTGAGTATTGACCATTGAGGCACTTCCTCAGTAGTTACCTTCAGACAGGTTAGGGTTAAGGCCAGATGAGGGTCAGGGTGGGGCGAGGGTTAGGGTTAGGCTGAGGCTAGGGTTAGAGTTGAGGTCAGTGTTGAGGCTGCAGTTGGGGGCTGGGATCAGGACCGGGACAAACTTAGTCGGGGGAGGGGGAAGGTGGTGGTGGAATGACCGAGGGCCGGGGCACAGGACAGTCGGGGCCAGGAGAGGGACAAACTGGAATTAGGGCGAAGGATGCGGGCTGGGTCAGGCTGGGGCTGGGGTTCGAGTACTGTCGGGGTTCGGGTCTGGGACAGACAGGGCTTACGGTCGGGGCTGCGGGCTGGCCGCTGGGACCTTAACCGGTTCTGAGTCGGGGACGGGGTCGAGGTCGGGGTCAGGCTCAGGGCCGTGGTTGGGCTTAGGGTCAGGGTCCGGGTTGCGATAGGCTGCGGGAGAGTGTTGGTCTGGTGGGCGCTGATGGCTGCGTCTGGGTCTGGGTCCAGGTCGCTGGCATCTGGGCAGGGCGGGGTAGGATCAGGGCTGGTTGCCTGGGCCGAGGCCGCGACAGGCTTCTGGCCGAGGGCTGGGGGTTAGGGTCAGTGTCTGGTGTCCACGGCCGGGACAGTCTGGGGTTAGGTTTGGGGTTGGGGACTGGGGGCCGCGGCCGGGTTAGGCTGGGTTCAGGGTTGGTGTCGGGGATTTGGATCTGCGGCGGGGACAGTCTGGGGTTAGGTTTGGAGTCGGCGACAAGCTACGGCAGTGTCGGGGCTGCGACAGGCTGGTGGCTGGGGTCTGGGGCCGGGTTTAGGGTTACGGCAGGGACAGGGGCTGAAATGTGGGATCTGGGGCTGGTGCGTAGGGCCACGGCTAAGGCTCAGTTCACGGTGATGGTCTGGTCTGTGTCCCTGGGTTGGGTTGAGCCGGGCCGGGCCGGGCTGGCAGTCTGGGGCCGGGTTTAGAGTCAGGGTCCATTTTGGGGCGAAAGTTTTGGTTAGGTTTGGGGCCGGGGTCGGAGGGCTGAGGCCAAGCCTCGGTTTACGGTGATGGTCTGGGCTGGGGCCCCGGATTGGGTCGGGCCGGGCCAGGCCGGTGCTGAGAAAGGTTGTCGGCCGGGATTCGACTGGGGTATGAAGGCTCGGGTCTGGGGTGAGGGGCCAGGTTTAAGGTTAGGATTGGGGCTACGTTTTTGGTGATTTTTGGGGCTGTGACAGGCTCGGGTTGGTGTGGGGGTTGGGGGCTTGGTTTACAGGCCAGAACAGACTGGGATTCGTGTCGGGGCTTGGGGGCCACGGCCGGGTCCCGAACAGTCTGGTGTTAGGGCCTGGAGCCGGGACAGGCTGCGGGCCGGGGTTAGGGTCAGTTCCGCGGTATGGGGGCGGGGCTCGGACAGGCTGGGGACGGAGGCTGGGGCCGGGACAACACTCAGGAAAGAAACCATAAAAGTCAGAGCCCGCTGTAAATAAAGTGTGAAGTATAGAGCTCCCTGTAAACAAACCCTGTAAATCCTCCCTAAAATCCCCCTAAACCCTCAAACAGACGACAGCAAGAAAAAACCGAAAACACAGAGCCTCCAGTTAGTGAAAGCTAAAACACAAGGCCCACTGTAAATCAACACTAAATAACAGAGCCCCCAGGAAAGCACTGCGAGATAGTAAGATTCAATTAGTACCTCATAGTCAGCAAGTCAGATGTGAGGCAGTGCCTGTTTGTCAGACAGTCAGTAATGCAGAAGTGCAGTGTTGTCTAATGGTCATTACTGAGGTAGCGCCACACGATTACAGGATCAGTCCTGAGGGAATGCCACGCGAATAGAGGATCAAATCTGGGTTATTGCAGCACTGAGAGGGTTGGAGTGAGATAGCACCTCAGTGTCGGCAGTGTACTGAAGTTCTGAGGAAGGGTCCACAGACCTGAAACGTCAACTCTGTTTTCTCCTTCACAGATGTTGCCAGACCTGCTGAGCTTTTCCAGCAAACCTGACTGGCGACGCATTGTCTCCACCTGCTCCTGCCCCCCCGAACTTATCTCGACTCCATTTTCTCCCTCTTGGTCCAGGAACTCCCTACCTACGTCCGTGACACCACCCACGCCCTCCACCTCCTCCAGAACTTCCAATTCCCTGGTCCCCAACACCTCATCTTTACCATGGACTTCCAGTCCCTACACACTTGCATTCCCCACACAGATGGCCTTAAAGGCCCTCTGCTTCTTCCTGTCCCGCAGGCCCGACCTGTCCCCCTACACTGACACCCTCATCCGCTTCGCCGAACTCGTCCTCACCCTCAACAACTTCTCTTTCAATTCCTCCCACTTCCGACAGACAAAGTGGGTGGCCCTGGATACCCGCATGGGCCCAAGCTATGCCTGCCTCTTTGTAGGTTACATGGAACAATCCCTCTTCCGCAGCTACACTGACCCGAAACCCCACCTCTTCCTCCGTTGCATTGATGACTTATCAGCGCCGCCTCGTGCTCCCACAAGGAGCTCGAACAGTTCATCCACTTCACAAACACCTTCCACCCCAAACTTAAGTTCACCTGGACCATCTCTCATACCTCTCTCTCCTGACTGGACCTCTCTGTTTCCATGTCTGGCAACCACCTGGAAACTGATATCCATTTCAAGCCCACCGACTCCCACAGCTACCTAGAATACAACTCCTCCCAGCCACCTTCCTGCAAAAATGCCATCCCCTATTTCCAATTCCTTCACTTCCACCGCATCTTTCCCAGGATGAGGAATTCCACTCCCGTACATCTCAGATGTCCTCGTTTTTCAAGGACCGCAACTACCTCCCGTCAGTGGTCGAGAACACCCTCGAAAATTTCTCCCACATTTCCCGCAACTCATCCCTCACACCCCCTCCCCGCAAAAACAATCAAAACAGAATCCCCCCATCCTCACGTACCAGCCCACCAAGCTCCTGATCCAACGCATCATCCTCCGACACTTCCGCCATCTGCAATCCGACCCCACTACTGAAGACATTTTTCCCTCCCCACCCTTATCTGCTTTCTGGAAGGACCACTCTGTCCATGACTCCCTTGTCCGCTCCACATTCCCCTCCAGCCCCACCACACCCGTCACTTTTCCCTGCAACCGCAGGAAGTGCTACACCTGCGCCTACACCTCCCCCCTCACACCCACCCCAGGCCCCAAGAAGACTTTCCTCATCAAGCAGATGTTCACCTGCACATCTGCTAATGTGGTATACTGCATCCGCTGTTCCCGTTGTGGCCGCCTGTACATTGGGCAAACCAAGCGGAGGCTTGGGGACCACTTTGCAAAACACCTACCCTCGGTTTGCACGAAACGACTAAACCTCCCAGTCGTGAACCATTTCATTCCCCCTCACATTCCTCAGACGACATGCCCATCCTTGGCCTCCTGCAGTGCCACAACGATACCACCCGAAGGTTGCTTGAACAGCAACTCATATTCCGCTGGCGAACCCTGCAGCCTAATGGTGTCAATGTGGACTTCACAAGTTTCAAAATCTCCCCTCCCCCTACCGCATCCAAAACCAGACCAGCTCGCCTCCGCCTCCCTAACCTGTTCTTCCTCCCACCTATCCACTCCTCCCACCTCAAGCGCCACCCCCATTTCCGACCTACTGACCTCATCCCGCCCCCTTGACCTGTCTGTCCTCCGTGCACTGTCCTATCTCCTCCCTAACTCCCCAGCTACAATCACCTTTACTGGCTCCATTCCCGCCTCTTTGACCTGGCTGTCTCCTCTCCACCTATCTTCTCCTCTATCCATTTTCTATCCGCCTCCCCCTCATTCCCTATTTATTTCAGAACCTCCTTCCCCTCCCCCAATTCTGAAGAAGGGTCTAGGCCCGAAATGTCAACCTTCCTGCTCCTCTGCTGCTTGGCCTGCTGTGTTCATCCAGCTCTACACCTTGTTATCTCAGATTCTCCAGCATCTGCAGTTCCTCCCATCTCTGCTAACGCAGAAAACGTGTTTGATGTACTGCAAGCTATTCAAGTCCTGGGAGAATTTTGCTGAGGGCTGATTAATATTATGCTCTTTCATAGCTTCGGTTGACACGATGGTATTGTTCTGAATATGTTAGAAAATTAACACATACTCAGGGATAGACTCCGATGCAGACACAGGTTTGGCGACTGTTAGCAAAATAAGGCTGTGAAGATTAAAACTGTGAAAAGACATTAAATGGACTGGAAGGAACATTTTAATTTAGTCTCCCTTTAATAGTGAAAAGTATGACAAGATCGCAGTTTTATGAATGAATGAAATGCGGTAATAGTAAACATAGTCCGCCAGTCAGTAGTCAGTAAAGTTATGAATGAATGAGAGCGCGAAAGTGGTAATATGGAGCGCTTGTGGGTGCATTGCTAAAGAGGACCTTTAGTACAACAGTAAAGAGGCTTGCACTAGTAATTATTTCGCAAAATTCACTGGACTCTGGGGTGTTTCCCGCAGATTGGAAAACAGCCAATGTGACGCCACTGTGTAAAAAAGGATGTAGACAAAAAGCAGGTAACTATAGGCCAGTTAGCTTAACTTCGGTTGTGGGGAAAATGCTTGAATCCATCATTAAGGAAGATCATAGCAAGACAACTGGATATAAATTGTCCCATTGGGAACACCCAGCATGGGTTCATGAAGGGTAGGTCATGTTCAAGTAATTTGATGGAATTCTTTGAGGAAATTACTTGCATGGTGGACAATGGGGAACCTGTGGATGTCGCGTATCTGGATTTCCAGAAGGCATTTGACAAGGTGCCACACCAAAGGCTGCTACATAAGATAAAGTTGCACGATATTACAGGTAATGTATTGGCATGGATAGAGGATGATTGACGAGTAGAAAATAAAGAGTAGGGGTAAATGGGTGTTTTTTTCTGGTTGGCTGTCAGTGGCTAGTGGTGAGCCTCAGGGATCAGTGTTGGGACTGCAATTGTTTACAATTTACATGGATGATTTGGACTTGGGGACTAAGTATGGTGTGTCAAAATTTGCAGATGAAACTGAGATGAGCGGTGGAGCAAAGTGTGCAGAAGACACTGAAAGTCTGCAGAGGGATATATAGTCCAAGTGAGTGGGCAACGGTCTGACAGAAGGAGTACAATGTCGATAAATGTGAGGTCATCCATTTTGGTAGGAATAACAACAAAATGGATTTTGGTTTAAATGGTAAAAAAGTTGCAGCATGCTGCTGTGCAGAGGGAATTGGGTGTCCTTGTTCATGAATCGCTAAAAGTAGTATTGCAGGTGCAGCAGGTAATTAAAAAGGCAAATAGAATTTTGTCTGTCATT
>NW_025970056.1:0-13050 GCF_021869965.1 Rhincodon typus | reverse complement strand
GGTCTAAGCCCAAAATGTCAGCTTTCCTGCTCCTCTGATGCTGCTTGGCCTGCTCTGTTCATCCAGCTCTACACCTTGTTATCTCAGATTCTCCAGCATCTGCAGTTCCTACTATCTCTACCCACCTATTTTATTTTGCGTGCACCCTCAGTTGAAAATATACCAGTGCAGATGGAGAGGGAGTCAATGGGGAGAAGGCGGAAGTAAGGTAGCTGCTGTTAACTTCCTCTGAAAGTGATTGGAAAGTAATTTGAATCAAGCTACAGTGAAAACAGAACTCGGCTCATCTTCCAGATACATAAAATGACAACATTGTTTTGAAATTGTATTGCTCAGATTAATATTTAATTCAAATAATCAGTCAGATCAATCAGTTCTTTGAGACTGAAAGCAAAGTCCAGTTGCTCCCAGTCCTAAAGCAAAGGCACTCAATGAAGCAGTTATAAAAGGCATTTCTTTAAATGAGAGAGTCACAGAAAAGCTGAATAAGAAGAACCAGGTTTAGGCATTCAAATAATGTATTTGAATAGCATGCAAAAAGTTTTAACAGACAGTATTGAATAGCTGTAAATTTTAATGGAGAAAAGTGATATTGTAGCATATTGTAAATTCTGAAGTTACTCAGTTTTCCATTTATAGCTGGCAATAGAGAATCTAAACAACTATATAAATAACAGCCTTATCAAGTAGTTATGAGTCAATTGACATTGCAAGTAAATTAAATTCTGGGATTGCTTTCAATCAAATATTTGTCATCACAATGCAGTGTTGAGTTAAAAATCCACCCACTCTCTATTCCACAATAGCATTTAAGCACATGATGTTAAAGAAAAAAGTTTCAAAAATATTTTTTTAAATCAAAGGTTAGGAATACATAAATAAGTTGATGGCTTGTTTTGTTTTCTTCACAGACATTATATACAAAAATTAACCATCTATTAGATTATGGCATTTTACTGCAACTGTGGGAAATCGTATTGATTAATGCGGCTGATTAACTATTGACCCAGGTTATAGAATATGGTGGACCATTGTCAGTATTTCTATAGTAGTCGCTCATTACTGTCTTCTGTTAGTTCTGCTGGTATTACAATCTTTGTGGAGATCAATAACTTTTTGAAAGAGGCGCATTTCCCAGCAACTGACAGAAACTTGCAAAGGACAAACTTCCTGTTTTCGGAGTTTCATTGTAATAAACAAACTAAAATCAACATAGGTGAAACATTGTTGAAATGGCAATTAATACATCAAACTAAAGAAAGGTATTTCCATATTAACTATTTAATGCAGTTGAAGTATATCTTCCAAGTTTTTTTTTGAACACCATAGTTCTGGTGTGCGTATAGCAATACATGATTAAGGCCCCAGGAATTCTCAATTTTCCAGCAGTTTAATTTATTTTTGCCATTCTGGGTAAAATCTTCAATGTCCTCCAAAAAGCATTCCACTCAGCCTTAGTATTCCAGAGCAGATTTACAGCAGCAAGATCTGCCTTGGAAACTCCTTGATCCTTGTATCCCTAAAAGTCTGGTCTGTCCTGTCCTTTCCTTTACACACAGGGAAGCAGCCCACATCAGCATCCTGCACAGTTGCTGAAACAAATACAGGCTTTCCCTGCAGACCACAACCCTAGCCACTTTTCTCTTCCCACATTCCCTCCCTCCCATGTCTTTGTATCCTGTCTCCCAGAGCAGCTTTCCTCCTACTGTGTGAATTTGTGAAGGTTGTCACTGGGAAATTCCAAGATGTTTCAGTAACATGTATTTTCCCATGGCAATCATATCACATGAGCAGCAGTGAGAGCGATATGGATTGAATTTCAGTCAGAGTGGGAGAGGAGTGGGTTGAGCTCAGTCAGAGCAGGAGCGGAGCAGATCAAGCTCAGTTGGAGCAGGAGTGGGACAGGAGGGTGTGGGTGGTACATTCCCTGAATCTATAGGCGGAGCTTCTGAGGTGATGTCATGGTTCAAAAAGTGACCTAGGGAAACCAGATTGGCTGCTTAGGAACCAGCTTCAGAATCTGAGTCTGTAGCCCTTCGAAGGAAACAGAGCATAAACTCCTTATTTTTTATGGTTTTATTTTTAACAAAATAGAAAGTGAGAGAGAGAAATCTGATTTGGTGAGTGAGGACGTTGTGACTAGCATTTTAGCAATCTGGTCACATCATAAGTAAGGACTACACAGGCAGAAAAGTGTTGGGTTACTGCCGGGATAATTAGTAAATGGGAATTAACCCCCATGTTGAAGACCAGTGAGCATAAGTATAACGTGAGGAGTATATGGTTTGGAGGAAATCTGAGAAAAATGTTTTCACCCAGAGGATAGTAGAATTATGGAATGTGTTGTCTGAAAGCGTGGTAGGGGCAGGTACTTGCAAAACATTTAAGAAGCATTTGAATGAGCATTTAAAATGCCAGGGCAGAGTGGACTATGGACCAAGTGCAGGTAAGTGGGATTAGGGTAGTTGTTGGTCAGCATAGACACAGAGGCTGAATGGCCTCTTTCTATGCTGTTTGACTGCATGAATATGACTCTATGAATCTGGCAATTTGTAGACAATCACTATGGCCATCTAGTCCTAAGTAGGACATTCCATAACTTAGAGGAAAACAAAGAATAACCTTGTTGTAATGTTCAACATTCATTACATGGTCCAGATTTTTCTAATCAGCAATGAAGCAAAGGCATTCACCACTACTCTTGAGAAAAGCTACAGACCAAAAATTCAGTGTTGACTGCGGTATGATTTCTGTTTCCCAACATCAGCTTGAGCCTGGTACTGAGTCAAACAGATATCAGGTATTCAACAACTGTGATTGAATCAAGTAACAAAATCAGACAAAATGCATTGAAATATTCTCAGATAGCAAACCAAGGAGTAAATTCCATTGAGTTTTCACTTTTTATGTCAGTTGTACAGAATGAAATCAACAACTGGGACTGATGCAACTGGGCAGAAGCAGAAATATAAACAAGCCTTAAAATGAATTATTTTTAAAAAGTATATCTTTATCATAATGGAGAAATTTGATATTCCACATATGTAATTACACTTTGCACAGCACATAAAATGTTCAACAGTAATTATGAATTAGTGCAACATTAAAATCTCCACTTACACCTCATTCAATAAAATTAATAGCATAAATGTGCATGGTTTAGTCAGTTCAGTGACATCTATGTGATTGTAGTCTGGGAGGACTTCAATAGTGGACCTGAAGGGAAGACATAAAATCATTGACAGCAACTTCTGGATTCCTGCCTTTAACTTCAAATCTGTCAACTCCAGAGATTGCTTTCAGTTTCCAGGTTACTTTTGTAAAATCTGGGCCATTGCTAAATCTTCCTTATATTGACATGCCTTTAGTTCACAACACAATCTGAATGCAAACATGGATGCAAGTTTAAACTCTTAAAAAGAAGAGGGGAGAACAATCACTCTCAAAATTAAAGCAGAATTCGACAGAGAATAATACAAGGAGATTGAGTAAATCAGAGTCAACAGGACTCATAGGAAATATCTTCCAGCAGCCATTGTCATTTGTAATAAAATAAAAGATGGCTGTGCTTTGTGGAGGAGAAATCACCTGTTACAATTATGGGCTTCAGGAGTTTGTTTTGTTTTGGAACTGTGCCTTTAACATAAGGTAAAAGTCAAGGGAGTCGTGTATCCTGTTCTGAGGTTTGCTGACAACAGGGCTGGGGCAGTTCACTGTATTAGCAAAGGCCTTATTGTATCAATGTAGCATGGTGTCAAGTGCAATAGCAGCAGTCTCTGAATTCACAACGTTTCTCGTCAAGTCTCCTGATGTCCGAGAGAGGTGTTGAAGGTATCTGGTTCTAAACAGTTATGTTGTAAACTGTCAATTTGTTTCTATTCCATCTTCAAATTGTTATCCAGAATATCCAACCATGGCATTGTGCCATGACGACTGCTCAGAACCTCAAAGTATTGTGAACATTTTAAACTTACAATTCCAAAATGTGTCTTCCTTAAAGAAGGCCCTAAAATGGATGCAGATGTAAATTAAGTAGTCCCAAGAGAGATCTGTTTTTACTTTATGGTGATCAACTGAGAGGGTGCATGAATAAAGAAGACGAACTAGCTTATCCTTTCTCATCTGGGATTGTAACAATTTGGGATATCCTGTTTTATTCTGTACTAAATTGTGAAACCTGACCTGGGTCCAATTGTAACAGAATCCACCCGACGGCTAATGTGTGTCACAGTGTTCTGGAGAACAGTGCAGAGAAAGTCACTTTTTGAGATCAGTTTCCAGGCTTCTCTACAAATCAATGAATATGACGGACAGACAGCACCTGTTTTGTTTTCAGTGGAAAGAGGAGGCCTTTTATTGCGAATTACCACCGTCAGATGTGGGACGGAGACAGTCTACAGTTAAAGAGATGTATCCTGCATCCATCAAAAGATTTGAGAGATTCACAGGAGAAGAGTCATTTAGCACAGACTTTTCCAATGGTAAGTGAATTTAGAAAACTTTATTGGTCAAGCCGTTGCCCTTCAACACAAATTGTGTTAGTGCTACATAGTTGCAGCATAGTACAGTTAGCTTCACCCATTGCTCAAATGTTTGAGATAGATCACCTGGAAAGGTAAGCTAAGTTTGACTGGGCACTTTCCAGGACCAGAATGATGTTCTTAGACCCATTCAGCAATCAAAGGAAGAACTATACACAACTAGCCCATGTGTATGGATGCAATATATATTAAGGCACAGAGTCTTGTTCTTTGCAGATAGAACAAACCTGTACAAACATAGCACCTGTTTCAACTCAACAAAGTAGGTGACAAATATTCTCTATTACATTTCTCAGGGCAATGCTTGACTAACCAGAGTCAACCTGTCTTGTTTAAAATTTAAACAAAGCTTGGCAGTTAACCACCAGTCATCATTAACTAGTGCATTCCCCATGGTAATACTTCTACTATTGGTGTCCAATTACCAACCAATTAGCACTCTCCTGTAAATTTAAATGTTGCTTTCCCTTTACTTTGGCATTGGAAATTTGCCTTGATTAAAAAAATCAAGACAATGTGTCTTTTTTCAGCAATAAAGTCACCATAGCCTTCTCAAACCATAGGGCTGCTCTCCCATAAGAGAGAGAGAAAGAGACATATACAACTGATGGTGGTTTAGTCAGAGGGCTACCACACCTCAGGCTAGAGGAGATGTTGAGAAGGAGAATCCTTTGTGGTTACCTCAGTCAGTGCAGGAGTTGAACCCATTATGTTAGCATCATTCTAGCATCACAAATCAACCATCCAGCCAACTGAGATAACTGATACACTTTTTCAAGGGTATATGTTATGGTCAGTGCTGTCCACAGATGTGGTGCAATAGCATGATTGTGAGGGTATTGGTCTTGTAATCCTGAATGATCCAGAGAAATAAGTGGTCAAACCACGTGAAGAGACGTTGAAATCAATAAATCTGGCATAAAAAGCTAGCATCAGTAATGATGACTGGGAAACAACATGACTATGAAAATTCCATCCAAGTTCTATAGGGTGGAATCTACCATCCTTACCTCGTCTGGCCTTTATGTGACTCCAGACCCCAACAGTGTGTTTGACTGCGAACTGAAATGCTGTGCAATCGAGTTGTATTGACAAGGTAACTCATCATCAACTTCTCAAGAGTATTAATAGATGGGCAGTAAAGGCTGGCTGTGCCAGTGATCCCTGTATCTCATGAATAATTTTTAAAAAATGTTAGGAACAAATAATTTCTGAAGCATAAAAGATTAAAAGACAAATTAAAACAGACTTGGAGACAGTTTTGGTCTGCAATTAAAGCAATTTTGAAGTCAAAGAACCTGGCTATCTGCTCTTTTTGAAAAAATGTATTAATTCCAAGCATCCTGTACATGTTGCACAGTAATGGGACCCAGAACTGTAACAATAAAATTCCTTTGTGATATGGATTGCATTCTTATGTCTTAATCTCTCCAAAGGCGCAGAGGGTTGACCGGGAAGGTCATGGTCAGGAAGGGCAGCACGGTGTCTCAGTGGCTAGCACTGCTGCCTTACAGCACCAGGGACCTGGGTTTTGATTCCTTGGGCGACTGTCTGTGTGGAATTTGCACATTCTCACCATGCCTGCATGGGTTTCCTCCAAAGATGTGCAAGTTAGGTGGGTTGGACATGCTAAATTGCCCTATGTGTCCAGAGATGTGTAGGCTAGCTGAATTCACCATGGGAAATGCAGGGAGCACGTGTATGGGTATGGGTGGGATACTGTTCAGAGGGGCAATGTAAGCTCGATGGACCATTTGGTCCGCTTCCATACTGTAGGAATTCTATGATTAGTTGCTTTATCAATCAACTGCAGCAAAGTGAGAATGTTGTGGGTTACTTGGAGCAATTTCATATCAGTATTTAAAAGCGAAAAGTATACATTAGACTACTTGGACAGTTCCTCCCCAATTTAGAATAATGTGTTTATTGTGTAATCTGTCCTCCCAATAATGTAGAAGCTTTCTCTACATCAGTCTTTCTTCTTCCTTAACTCTCTTTTGGGTCCCGTTACTACTTTATTTCTTCTATATCCTCTCTTCTGTCTGAACTGACTGAAATTTAATCTTTATTGTTAAAATGTCAATTCTATCCCATGCGACTGGATGCCATCTATGAGCAAATATTTCCAAAGAATGGACCCTTATTTGGAATATGTGCTGAACAATTGCACATTACACCAAAACTTTGCTTCTTTCCTCAATGGGTGAGAAGTCCTCATGAATATGAAAGTGTTTGATAGGTTAAACATAGAAAGGATTTTTCCACTTGTGGGTGAGCTTATAATAATAAGATTGCATTCATAAATTCTATAGCAATTTAGGAGGAATGTCAAGAGCATCGTTCACATATGGAACATCATCATCGACAATGACAAAACACAGAAATTGTGTCCATGACACTTGCAAAATATATCACGAAGAAAGTGTAGCTGGGATTTTCATCTATCAGTGCACCTTTAATAGGGCAAGACTTAGGAGAATGGCTTTACCATTGTCTCTGGGCATTTTTTTAATACCATAGTGATCTTTATTTGGATGTGGACTTTTTGAAATCTGTTTGAAAAGCCATCTGGGAGGATAGTACAGATATTAATTACGGAATGCCTGCTGCGAGACATGGCTTACAGCCTATATGGTTCCTGACGAAGAAAAAACAGTGTGTAGTTGATGGTCCCTTCACCATCTATTTCATTGTTTCATGTAAGATTGAACAAACATCCCCCGTGCCAGCAAGTGAATGGTGAAAATGACAGAACATAAATTGGATGATGGCACACTGTCCCTATTTCTACCTTTTATCTATCATCACAATGTACACAACCATATCTGGGCAAACATGTTCTGCATTCCAGTGGCTGGGGTAGAAATTGATAGCCCCTGAAGAAATTTCGGCTTTCATGACTTTGAGTTATAACCAAGAACCAACATAACTTTAACAGAAAATCTTGGGCCATGTTTTTGATGTATTTAGAGAAAGAAAATTTTTATTGCCCTGTGAGGTATGAGAAGATCAAGTAGCAATAATTCAATTATTGATTGTTTCATATCTCTGCTATTTTTAACTATGCAAGTGTTCTTTCCCATCTGACCAATTACTGCATATGGACAGGTGATCAAATCCTACTCAAGTGCACAGTCTACCTTAGAGAATTGAATTCAATAGCTGAAGTTTTAAGACTCTGGCAAACATGGCTTTGAACTGATGATTCAATAACAATGCCATTATGTACTTAATAACCATCAATAAGTTTTACAGAGTAGGAAAAGCAGAGATTTTGTATTTCCACTGTGATTCTGCTTTGCTCAGAATCTAGTGTCCAAAATCATTCAATAAGTATTTCAGATATTTTAGTTATAGATCTTCTGACTCTGAATCAAACTAGAACCAAAATAATGTAGTGGCAGCTCCTGCCAATAGTTTAGTCAATGCCACTTGTAACAATGTATGGGTTCATCTGAACTGACATTAGTAAAAAGTGAAAGAGTAGGAAACTGCCTCCATGAATTCTATATGTTTTAATTTAGTTCATACGAAAAAAAACTACTGAATGAAATGCAATCTGTTCATTGTCATCCCATTATTTGTCAATTATATGATCTTTAACTGCATTTTAGTCATTTGAATCAATATATTAGCGTTCAAGATATTAAAAAACATTTGATGCATTTGTTTAACTATTTTTTTTTCTGTCTGATTTTCTTAACCAGAGATGTTAAATTATGTATTTAAGTAGACTAATACAACCAAAATAGTAGGCAGAGGAAATGTTATGTATTGTAATAACTAAGTGTTTGTTATATTACACTCTCTGATGGGGAGGTTAGGGTATGTTATTAGTCTTCATGCAATAAACAACAAGAAGTCATGCAAAGGCATTAATTAGATTGTAGACAACAAGGTGCAGGGCTGGATGAACACAGCAGGCCAACCAGCATCATAGGAGCAGAGAGGCTGACGTTTCGGGCCTAGACCCTTCATCAGAAAAGCTGGTTTGTTTGATGGCAGACATTTCGACATCCTGCTAGGTAACATTATCAATGCGCTTCCAGTGAAGCATTGGTGTTCTGTCCCACTTGTTACTTACTTGCCTCGGTTTGCTGGGATGTTTGGTGTCACTTCCGATATACAAACTACTGATAAACAGAACCAGAAGTGATGCCAATCACCTCAGCAAACCGAAGCATATAAATAACAAGGGGACATAACACCGACGCTTCACCGGAGGCACACTGACGATGTTACCCAGCAGGGTGACAAAACATCTTCAACCAAACACACTGGCTCGGCGAGCAAGTCTACAACCACATCCACAACTAAGCTACAAATCTTCTCAAAAACTTTAAAGGTATTAATAGTTTATGTAATATTATCAACAGTAATTTGTGGGATACCGAATCCAAAATGTTGAACCATTGAACAGAAACATAAGTTCCACGAATTAGAATCAAACTAACAACACAGGGGTACACCATTCCACTACTTTGCCAGTGTTCTTTGAAAACACAGTTGTGATTTGTCAGTCATCCCCATTTCTCTTCTCTGTGTAAGCTCCTCATTCTCAAATACCTGTCCAACTCTCTATTAAAATTATTTATGCAATCAGCTTCTATCACCTTTCCAGGTGCTGATTAATCTGAGCAGATAATTTCTCTTCTCCCCTCTGGAACTTTTTGCAATGATTTTAAAGCTGCAACTGTTGGTTGTAAGTCTTCACTTGTGCTATCTTCTTCATTGTAGAGACTGAGTTAGAGTTCTAGGTGACAACTGCTAGGAGCACATACGGGATGATTGCACAAATTTAGTCCCTGATTTTTTTGTCTTTTAATGGGCAGAAAAGGCTCAAGTTCTGCAGTTTCCTGATCTACATTCTTTATATGTGCTGGAAAGCAGTGACAAAAATATCTCGCTGATGTGATATTGCATTTACATCGAATAAACCAAATTGCTCTTTTAAATCCAAATTTACTTTCCATCTTGTAATCAATTCCATAAATACTGGCTATAAGTACTGCCCACTCGAATTCAGCATGCTTCATAGTGGCCTGAGTGAAACACAAAATTAAAGTGTAATATATTTTTAAAAAATATTTTCTCAATGTGTTCTAAATCAAATCGATTAATATATTGCCGCAACATTAGTAGGTGGAAATTGTTTAACCTTCAATTCAACTTGGCTGAAATTATTGAAACATATTTAAATGTGGCAAAATGCATTATATTTCTGCTGAACGAGATGGTTTATATATATGTTCAGTGGCATTCTGATAAACCTATATCATTCAGCATCTGTAAAAAATGGAGCATAAATATTGGGGTGAGAAAAGAAATTTTGCAAAAAATGGAAGGCCAGAGATTTTGTATTCCCATTCTGTGCAAAATCATTCAATTAGTATTTCAGATATTTTCAGTATTTTCAGCAATTAGCTAATGACATAGGTCATTATATATGCAAGACAAGCATAAGTGTTCATTTCCGGAAGTACAGAATTAATCAGAAAAGAAATGATATTAAACTTCTTTTGAACCTTGGTTAGATCATATTTGGAGTACTTTGTGCAGTTTTGGTAACCTTATTGTAAACAGGATAGTTAGTAAACAAACAGGAATTTCAGAAGAAACCTCTTCTAAGAGAGTGGGCAAGGATGTGAAACTTGCTAATGCAGAAAGCCATTGAATCCCATCAGTGTAGAGACAGGCCCTTCAGCCCAACAAGTCCACACCAACTCTCAGAGCATCCCACCCAGACCCATCCCCCTAATCAACACATCCCTGAACACTATGGGCAATTTAGCATGGCCAACCCACCTAACCTGCACATCTTTGGACTGTGGGAGGAAACCAGGGCACCCAGACATGGGGAGAATGTGCAAAATCCACACAGACAGTCTCCTGAAGGTGGAATTGAACCCGGGTCCCTGGTGCTGTGAGGTAGCAGTGCTAACCACTAAGCCACCATGCCACCTGTAAAGTAGTGTCATTTACTTCAAAGTAGTCAAAGTAAATGGGAAACTAGATAAGCACATGAGGGAAAAGAAACAGAGGGGAATGCTGACAAAGTCAAATGAGGAAGGATGGGAGGAGAGTCATATGGAGCATCAATACCTGATTAAAATAAATTGAATTGCCAACTTTTGATCTGTCTATTCTACGTAATGGTCTTGGCTTGTCAGATGTGTTCTGAATTGCAAAGGTAAAACATTAGAAAGCCAAAATCTCCAGTTGCCATGTTTCAGCTGAGTACTGAAATATGTACAGCCAAGGTACGTAGCTAAACAGGCTTTTGTATAAATGTCAAATTTTCTTATGTCAACAACTTTGGTTAAGAATGGGGAGAAAACTGTTTAAAATGTCTTTCTGATGAAGGGTCTAGGACAGAAACGTCAGCCTTTCTGCTCCTATGATGCTGCTTGGCCTGCTGTGTTCATCCAGCTCTGCACCTTGTTGTCTCTAAAATGTCTTTGTAGTGTTTTTTGGTCTCCTCAAGTATTGCAATGAAACATGAGCAGTTTTTCTTCTTCATTCCAATAAGCAGCAAGAGCATGGATCTGGAATCTGCTCCAAACCAGTTAATGATTTTTGAGAGAGGAGAAGGGAATATATTCGATGTGAGCAAAAGACAGTACCCATATCGTGACAAGCTGATTTTTCCAGTTACAAAATAAATACGAAAAAGAGGAATCTCACCTCCCAACAAAGACTCATAGTCAAACTTTCAGATCTTACAAATTTTATGCATCTTACATATTTGAAGCCCAGAAATGGAACAGTGTGAAACCAACAATACATTCATCTAACATTCTTCCTGCTGAAGCAGACTGTTGCTCTCCATCGAATGGATGGTCCACTGTTGTGAACACCAAATACCATTCACTATGTAATAAACATATTGAATTACCCAATGTAGCTTATTTTGTTCTGTCTTGTCAGACAGGAACATTACAGAAATTTTAAAAAAAGGAAGTGCTAGAAATTCTTAAAGGTCTGAAAGCATCTACACAGAAAGAAACAAAGTTAAAGTGTCCAGTCCAACATAACCTTGCCATACTGGTGATATTGCCTGTGGTGTTGGTTTTATACTTAGCCATATTTTACAGTCTTTTGATGTCAACAAGCATTAATTGCATGACTTATTATATACTGAATGTTATCAAACATTAGACTAGTATTCCATTCAATTTATGTTGTTCAGCGCACCATACCAATATCTTGGCAGTGTGATAATGTAAGTTCTTTCTCATGTTATAAAAACATCAATAATATTAGCATTACTAGATTTGCATTCTTATTTTGAACCAGATGTTGTGAAATGAAGAAGATCAAAGTACAGTGTGGGGCAAGTGCATGATCAGAGAAAAAAATACTGCAGATTAAAACTGTTTTAAATAAACATGTTCCTATCTTTCGTCATCAAAATTCTCAAGCTATATTCTGTTCCAAACCAAAACAAATCTGCAGGCAACTTCAAGCAAGCAGACAGCACTTGTGGTTATCAAATGATAGATATCAGAAAGAGCTAGATATCAGTCAACCACAGATTCAGCAAATTCAGACTTTGCAGTCTTATTGTACTATTCGACAGCAGCTACTAAAGTAGCAAGTGCCAAAAGTGACATTTTCACTGAATGGTTCATAATGTGGAGAGTTGGAATAGTTTAGAAAATTTCAGTTCACTCCATTTACACCTGCTTATATGTACTATTATTTCAAGATAAAGCAGAAGTTGACAATGCCTTGGAGCATTATTTGCATTTCAGAGTGTTATCACATGCACGCTTGGCAGGTCTTTTTGTTGATTGCGGACATTCACCACCTGTCATTTCCACTAAGATTAGGCTGAGCAAAGTTTCACTTCTATGCATAAATGAAAGAGCTAGTTTAAGTAAACAGCATTTTCTTTGATTATGCACAAGAATAGCCAATGTTACTAGCATACAGTATTTCTGGAGAATATGAATTCATCCTCTATTTTTTTCAACAAATATAAGTAACATATGCCAATTTTGTAAAGTGGTAGAGTCCACAGGATAGGAATGTGTTAGATTATTGCTTAAAGTGGGGCCAAGAGAAATTATGTCAAAGTTTCCTGTGAATTTTATGACTTTTTCTCCTTTAAAAACATGTCCGAGTATGTGCTTTGGATATCTCATCCAGAGATCTTTCCTTCATCAAATTACAATAGAATTCAAAGAGCTATCTCATAATATTAATTGATTATCTTCTTTCATTAAGAGTTGGAACAATACACTTGGTGTGTGACCATGTGGACCTTTGGCCTTCTGAAAGTGGTTTCGACTGTTCCAACCAATCAATAGTTCACTCTGATTAAAGATAATCGGAATCAGAGACAACATTTCAGGAGCCGAATATATTAAATATAACACTGGCTGAATTTGAATGAGAGAAAAACATGAAATTTCCTACACTGAGATAACAAGGTGTAGAGCTGGATGAACACAGCAGGCCAAGCAGCATCAGAGGAGCAGGCAGGCTGATGTTTCGGGCCTAGACC
>NW_025970055.1:159-13053 GCF_021869965.1 Rhincodon typus | reverse complement strand
TCAGCCTTTCCTCATAAGACCTTCCCTCCATACCAGGCAACATCCTGGTAAATCTCCTCTGCACCCTTTCCAATGCTTCCACATCCTTCCTATAATGCGGTGACCAGAACTGTACGCAATACTCCAAGTGCGGCCGCACCAGAGTTTTGTACAGCTGCAACATGACCTCATGGCTCCGAAACTCAATCCCTGTACCAATAAAACCTAACATACCGTACGCCTTCTTAACAACGCTATCAACCTGGGTGGCAACTTTCAGTGATCTATGCACATGGACACCGAGATCTTTCTGCTCATCCACACTACCAAGAATCTTACCATTAGCCCAGTACTCTGTATTCCTGTTACTCCTCCAAAGTGAATCACCTCAAACTTTTCCGCATTAAACTCCATTTGCCACCTCTCAGCCCAGCTCTGCAGCTTATCGATGTCCCACTGTAACCTGCAACATCCTTCCGCACTATCCACAACTCCACCAACTTTGGTGTCATCCGCAAATTTACTAACCCATCCTTCTACGCCCTCATCCAGGTCATTTATAAAAATGACAAACAGCAGTGGCCCCAAAACAGATCCTTGAGGTACACCACTAGTAACTGAGATCCTTGAGGTACACCACTAGTAACCATAACATTCTAAAGCACCAAAAGGAAAAACAGAGGTTCTCAGTACTTTTTGGACTTCACAAACGCTATCATGGTGGTCGACCAGGGCAGTCCTCAATTCAAGTGTGTGTGTGTGTGTGTGTGTGTGTGCGCGCGCGCGCGGGGGTGGGTGGGGGGGGGGGGGGGGGGGGGGGGGGGGATACAGCGTGAGAGCAAGTGAGAAAAAGAGAAACAGAGAGAGCCACAGCGACAGCAGGACAAACAGACAGGGGAAAAGAATCAGAGAGAGAAAAAGACAGACAAATATGTCCACCTTCTTCCTCACCTGAGGATTTCCTGTCAGTGTGTCTGACCCATTTCCCACACTTCACCCGTCACCCTTTGTCTTCCCTCCCATGACACCGATAGGCTCCCCGGTCCTCACTTTCCACTCCACCAGCACCTGCATGCAAAGGATCATAAGCCACTATTTCCACCACCTCCAGAGGATGCCACCATCAGACACCATCCTCCCTTCCCTTGTCAGCATTTTGCAGAGACTGTTCCCTCTGGTACATCCTGGTCCATTCCTCTTCCATTCCCAACAAATCCCCACATCCCTATGGCACCTTCCCATGCAATTGCAGACTGTGTAACACCTGCCTCCTCACGATCCAAAGCTCCAGATACATCTTCCAGGTGAAGCAGTGATTTACTTGCACTTCACTCAATCTAGTCCACTGTATTTGCTGCTCATAACGCGGTCTCTTCACAGGGGAGCCGCTTTGCAGAAACACATACGTTCTGTCTGCAGAAATTACCCCGAGTTTCCCGTTGCCTCCCACTTCAATACGTCACCATGTTCCCTAGCCAACATTTCTGTCTCAGGTTTGCTGCTATACTATTTTGAGGCTCAGTGCAAGCTGGAAGAACAGCATCATGGGTAACCTGTAACTTCAGGAGTCAATGTCAAATGCAATAATTTTAGAACCTGAACACCACCTTCCCTGTTCTTTACCTACCTCCACACCCCAGGCCCTGTCACAACATGGGCTGCTTTCAGCCCAGCCAACATTTTTTTAAACCTACTTATGGTACTCATTATCAGCTTTTCTTCCTCACTGGATTACCACTATCCATCCCTTTGCCTAACCCCTCTCTCTCCTGCCTCACCGCCATTTATACCACCTTTTCCTAGTCCTGAAGAGAGGTCACAAAACATGAACTCTGCTTTCTCTCCACCGATGCTGCAAGACCATTACATTTCTCGAGGAACATCTGCTTTTGTAAAATGTTACGCTAACGTTACAAAGGTGCACGATAAATTTGAGTTCTTTACCTAAGTGACGATGCTAATCATAATGGTAAAGTACTAAACCAGCCAACATTTATAGCTTAAATGTATACAATGATAATTTCAGGACAACTCTGCACACAATATCATTGAGAAATGTTTTAGACTAGAAGTCATCACGTAAAGTACGTACAATGCATCACTGTGCTTAACACGTACAACATAAAATAAATCTGTATTCCCAGAGATACAATGACATGAATTTCACAGTGACATGTAAATAGCAACAGTCGTCCATTATATTTTCTCTAGGCCTTGGTACTGGAACTTGTATGGATTAGAAATTCAAAACAGTGTACAGCCCTCAACAGTGGATCTGGTACTTGTGAACAGGGCAAGCAACTGTATTTTCTTAACCCAGCAGATTACAGAATTCTCACAGAGATATGCAGTCTGAACCAGAAAATGTTGGTTGGAAAAGTTGATTCAATGTGAAATCATGTATAGAAATCTGAAAGTCAAGACTGGGAGCAATATTAATCCAAATCTCTAATATCACTTTTGAATAAACAGTGCTACAGTTGTAAAAGCTAACATTCAGTAGGAAAGAGTTGGTAATGTTTTATGTCATTGACAATGCATTTACACTCAAATAACCAAGTTCTAAAAAACTTTTCATCATGATCAGTGGCAATTTATTATGCAATTCTTATACCAGCAAATTGCAACGCCTCAGGAAGGGCACAGTAATTGACAAACATTCTGATTTTCAAGGTTTAGCTATGCAATTACAGTCATTGTAAATTTATCCACTCTCAAACCAGATTGTTGATTGTAACATTCAGCAAAGCTGAAATTGGATCAAAGCAATTTTAAAAATCCATAAAATAAAACACTAACGTTCCAAAATAAAACATGGCTATCACACACAAATCACTGCCAATAGCAGTCATTCAAACTATACATCACCACTTGCAGCTATGAAAATTAAATATCACCTGTAACTGACTATGAGTAGTACATCAACATTAATTATGCAAACAGATTGTTAATTATCTGATTCTATTTCAACTCTGGTTAAAATAATGCTCACAAGACTTGACAAACATTAAAACACAACGAAAAATATGATCAGTCGTTTCAACTATTAAAACCTTAAAAAGGCCCTCAAACCTACTTAATATTGCATTATCATGACAATACTTGATAATTGATAATTTAGCTCCAGAACCAGTGGATCAGGGCTGAAGGACTTCAGTTGTGCGCAGACATTGGGTTGTCCTCCTTAAAGCAGAGGAGGATAAGTGGAGACTTGATAGAGAAGTATGATAAGGCAGAAAACATTTCAACTGGCAGGATAGTCAGCAAATACAGCACACAGTTTTCAGCCAATTTGCAAAAAAAAAACCACAGGGAACAGCGGCAAATGTTATATAAGTAATAAGGATTTTGTTCCTGATTTACAGCATCTGCAGTTCTTTTGGTTTTTATTAAGGATTTTGAACATGTTGGCCAAATAAAGATGGTGGAAGCAGTTCAACAGTAACAGTTAGAAGAGAACTGGATGAACACTTGGAAAATGTTATTTCTTAAACATGGCTCTGGGTTGGAGAGGGATGAGAGAAAGTAGGTCCATGCGATTAATTTGATAACTCTACAGAAAGCTAGAGGGCCCTCTTGTGGTGCAGTGGTAGTGCCCACTAACCCTGGACCGGGAAGCCCAGGTGCAAGTCTAACCTGCTCCAGAGGTGTGTAATAACATCTCTGAACAGGTTGATGAGAAAAATAGATTATAAAAAGGTAGCACAAACATGCTGGCCAGATGGCCTCCTTTGACATAATACTACTGACCATTTAAGAAAGAAATACAATTATTGTCCAAGTCCAAGGTAGGACACTGGTAGAACACCCCGTTCCTCAATAATTCGTGTCAAGAAATCCTAGGCAATATTATTTCAACATTATAATGCTGAAAATTCTGGAAACTGGAATCAACCTTCACAAATCTTAACATCCTACCATAATGTAGAAACTGTTCAGCAACAGTGCCTTCCTCCACTTCGAAGATGTCCACATAGGGAAATGAATGGGTTTACGTGTTATTTATTGAGATGAATGGGATACTACACAAATCAATCTGAGACAAATTGAAATTTAAAACGTGTTAAGCTAGAATTTAAACAAAGACAAGATTTCAATTTTCATTTGTTTCTTTCATGCTCTGGCCGAAGGCATGTCCTTTGCCCAATTTCCGCAGACATTTGACCCAGAGTTATTATCACTGCCTTTCTCCTGAGAAAGGAAGGCAAAGATGCGGGTCCCAAGTCTGCCCCAGCCAGAACAAGAAATGAATTCTATGCTGTTGGCATGGCTCTCAACGACTGCCTCATCATCTAAGCTAGCCAAACCCATATATTTTACCTCTTAGTCGAAATAGTCAGTTGCAACACAATCATTTTCAACTGGTAAATGGTTTATTCAGTTCATACGCTGACAACGTTTTGTTTAGACGTTATTAAAATTTATGCTATTTATCAAAATTCCTTTGATTTTCAATTGTGTCCTACGTTTCCCAAAAATGAAGTGCAAATCCAGTTTAAGCATGCCACACCAGCTTGTTTCAGGCAGAGCTTAAGAAGGTATCCAAACTGCAGCATGACAAAATATTTTCCAAAAGGTATTTACTTCACTGAAGATACAGGAAATTTTGTAACTATACCATCAATACATTAACTCTTAGACATCTGAGGCAGTGAGGAATTTGGAAGTCACCTTGAAACGACAAACCTCTGCAACACCGAGTCTGGCTTACCAGCCTCCCAAATTCCTTTCAACAAATTTCCTACACACCCGTGGCTCCTTACGGAACTGAAAATCTTCACCATACATCTACAGCTACACCTAATCTCAAGCTGCCTCAAGCCTGTCAACCTGACCTGTCTCTCTCTGGGCAACAGCCAATAATTGTGGGTATCATACTTAAACATTCCTACTAAAATAAGGATATTCGCTGCAGCCAGAAAAGGCATTATACAGACCAATGACAAATAAGTAGTACGTGGTGATACAATAAAGTTTTAAAGGGACTGTGCGCTGAAAAAGAAAGTGCTGCACAAAGTAACCAAAAAGGGATCATTTCCCATTTTTTTTAGTTCACTCCCAAGCTACTTATTTACTCTTATGGACACTGTTCAAAACCTTGGACCACACTTTGTCAATTCTCCAAACCCTCAAACTAATTTGTTCTGAAATATGCCTCAAGTTCTCTCACAAGCTGAAAAATTCCCAATCTGCTTTTCCTAAATCTACTCATTCAGCAAAATCAACAACAATTGCAAAAGGAAACTATGAGAAAAGATAGCAGTTAATCCATGCATCAAGAAAAAAAATCCTAAAGTGGTTCTCCAGACAAAATTTTCAGAATAAAGTTTCCTTATTTACTAACTCGGCTACACTTCGTCTGAAAGGACAACTTTGGTCACATTAGCGACTTCAGGGAGACAAATCAGAGATGGCAGTAATAGTTTAAAAACAGGATCCGAGTGCCCAAATCATCATGTTTCATTCCAGGCATACAAGTCTACAACATTTACTTCTCCCCACCTGTGTCCAATGCTAAAAGCCCTGCCAAATATCTTCTTTTTGTGCACTATATCTAATGTGCTGGGGAAAGCCCTATTTTTATGGTCAGATCATACACTGAAATGTCAATCTGAGTACGGCCAAAGGCTTGCAGCAACAGAAATTTATCCAAAATGCACTTATCCTCATATGTTTACAACTGCATGGAACCCTTCTACAGTCAATAGGTTCAAAAAGAATCCTCTAGGCCAAAGCCATTGCCCGACAAGTCCAGAAGTCAACGAGCTAAGGACATCCAAAATAAAACACATCAGCAACATTGTTCTTAAATAAGAAGGGTCTAAAATGCAATTTTTCAGATATAGAATGCTTTAATTAAGCGGTTTCTAATAAAATACAGTGGGCTTTGCACCATTTCTTGAACTAATGGTATGGCTGTTTGAATTTTTAAACAGTGGCATTAACAGAAGTTAAAAAAGGCAATTGCATTCGATGCCAAGAACCAGCAACTAACCTTGAAGCTATTCTAAAAGGTGACTAATGGGATCTCATTCCGCTGTGCTGACTCCATGTATTTTAGAATGCAAATACTTTTCTACCCACAAGGGGATCCTCTTGAGACTAAAAACCATTAAAGAACTTGGCATCAGTAGTTGCTCATCAGGTTATTTGAGTCTTGCACCATGCAATGCTGGAAGTCGCAACATTAGTGTTTTAGCCTCAATTTCACCAAACTGGGATTGCCAAAGTATTCAAGTTGGCCTCCATACAAGTTGTCCTGTGCTCCAATCAAGACCCTCAGTTGGCAGACTCTTGGATTTTGAATTAGAAAAATCAATATAATTTTTTTCTTTATTCATTCATGGGATGAGGGTGTCGCTGGCTAGGCAGCATTTACTGCCCAGAGGGCAGTTAAAACTCAACCACATTGCTGTGGGTCTGGAGTCACATGTAGGCCAGACCAGATAAGGATGGCAGTTTCCTTCCCTAAAGGGCATTAGTGAACCAGATGGGTTTTTCCTGACAATTGACAATAGATTCATGGTTATCATTAGATTCTTAATTCCAGATATTTATTGAATTCAAATTCCACCATCTGCCATGGCGGTTCGAACCCGGGTCTCCAGGACATTATCTAGGTCTCTGGATTAACAGTCCAGTGATAGTACCACTACACCAGCGCCTCCCCATTGATGCCCACTTTAGTTCATCCATAAATAAAAGCTGTGTTCTTGCCCCATTAAAACAACAGAATTCCATGGTTTCTACCACACATTCCATTTGGGAGTCAATTTTCTGTACTGATCATACTTGGTGTGAAAGACATCCAGTAACAGTCTGGCACTCGTCTTAATGTTAAAGAAACATGTGACTAGAAATAAACATTGCAGTTCATTTGACCAGTCATGACAAAACCTTTATAAACTTTGACCATTGAATCATTTACTTAACTAATTCCTATTAAACTGTTCCCTTAACAGTCCACATCAAATTTGTCACTATCATGTATAAAATAGATTAAACTAATTTAAACCCTAGACAACTGTTCCTACCTGAGAATTTTTCTTTGATTTTACTACTCATTAGTATTTACAACCTTACTCACCACCATAAAGGAATTTAACTATAAGACATCTATTTACAATCTCAATGACCCAAAGTGTTTTGCAGCCAATTAAGTAGTACTGAAGAAAAGTCACCATTTTATTGTAGAATACACAGCAGCTACAACAGTAATGGAATAAAGACCAGTTAATTACCAAGGCAAAAATATTTGTCAGGACCTTATGCACAATTTCCCTACTCTTGGGATTTTTTATATCCACCGAAAAGGACAGATTGGGCCTCAGTTAACATTATCTCTACTTCCAGCCCCCAGGCAGAAAAATAACTTTTCCATTCTTCAAAACTCAAATGTTGACATGACAGAATAAGAAATGAACTAGACTAGCAAATTACACTATCGTAGCATGACTACAGTGCAGTACAAGTCAGCATTCTGCCTGTTTAACATTTAAGATACAAAATTCAAGCTTTCAGGTCTCCATACGGTTTGATGGGAGAATCAGTATTCTCCCTCTTACAAATTTTCCTTTGACAAATTGAACCTGCCCTTGTGCTACTTTAAAGCACTTGCATATAGGTATTCCATTGGCATTATGTTCACCCAAACAATGGGTTAAGCAGTGGGATTACGGTGGCAAGAGTCAACCATAGATGTTTGAGAAGGAAATGCAGGCGTACTGATTGGCATTATTTCACCTTGTATTTTGCAATGCCCAAAGACTGTGTCTCCTCAATCAGACCTCATTGTTCTTTTGTTAAATCCTCCCCCATTTCACCTGCTTAAAACTTATTACATATTTAACTTTGGCAAAAGCTCAAAGATCGTCAATTTCAAACACAAACTCCTTCTCCCCATACAGACATTGCCAGAGTATTTACAGCATCTTGCTTTTGTTTCAGATTTCCAACACCTTTTGTACTTCCGTCTCCTTTGTGGTTTCTATGTATGAAATAGAGCAGTCATCTTCAAGATTTGCAAACAAGCTTTTGTTTGATTTATGGCAAATGATGCACACATTTGTGAGAACTAAGGACTCCAAACCAGATTAGCTTGGCACTCAGCAACTTTGAGAAAACTCCAGACCCCGTGGTTAGCACCTCTCTTCATTCAAACCCTTGGAAAATAACCTGCATGAAGCAGTTGAGTCATTTTGGTCCCAAAGATGCAACTACTGTTTAAATTCACTTATTCAACCACCACCTAGTGAGAATTTCCTCAGAGCAAATAGAGTCGCAAAGATATTCAGCACAGACACAGACCCTTCAGTCCAACTCATCCAAGCCGACCAGATAACCTAAATAAATCTAGTTTGATTTCATAATGTCTTAAATGTTGTAACTATACCAGCCTCCAACACTTCTTCTGGCAGCTCATTCCATACATGCATCACCCTTTGCATGAAAAGGTTGCCCCTTAGGTCCCTTTTAAATTTTTCCCCCTCACCTTAAACCTATGTCCTCTAGTTTTGAACTCCCCCAACGTGGAGAAAAAGATTTGTCTATTTACCCCATGCATGCCCCTCATAATTTTATAAACCTATATAATCCTCAGTCTCTGGTGCTCCAGGGAAAATAACTCGCACTCATTCAGCCTCTTCCTTTAGCTCAAACCCTTCAACCCCAGCAATATCCTTGTAAATCTTTTCTGAACCCTTTCTAGTTTCACAACATCCTTCCCATGGGAGGGAGAACAGAATTGCATACAACATTCCAATAGTGGCCTCACCAATGTCCTATACAGTGCAACATGACCTCCCAACTCCTATACTCAATGCACTGACCAATAAAGGCAAACATACCAAACGTCTTCTTCACTATCCTATCTACCTGTGGCTCCACTTTCAAGGAATTGCAAACCTGCACTCCAGGGTCTCTCTGTTCAGCAGCACGCCCCAGAACCTTACCATTAGGTAAATAAATCCTGCCCTAATTTGCCTTTCCAAAATGCAACACCTCACATTTATCTAAATTGAGGGCTAAGATTTTAAAAGTTAAATTAATTTGATAAACAACACGTTGTGGATGAAGACTTTTGGAACAACTTGTATTTGTACAGTACCTTGAGTATAGTAAACATCCACAGCATTTCACAGGAGCATTTTCAGGCCAGACTTACAGAGGAATACAAGACAACATTAAGGGAGATGACTGTTCAAAGAGGTGGTTGGAATAAATATCTCAAAAAGATGGAGGTAGAAAGGGAAATGTCTACAGATGTCATTTATATGGACTTCCAAAAAGTTATTTAGTGAAAATGGTTAATGAAACTCATGGAAATGAAGGCAAATTATTGACTAGGTTAGTTCAGAAAGGAAGCAAAAGACAGAGTTGGGACAACAGGCAGGAACCCTAACCGGCAGGGTGTGACTATTAGTATTCCGCAAGGATCCAATTCAGGAACTAACTCGACGTCTTCTATTCACCCATACATAGATGTTATTACCCACCTCTGGAACAGTGAGACTTGAACCTGGGTGTCTTGGTTCAGAGGTCTCACCATCTTTAATAGTAACTTAAATGACATGGAGAAATCCAAGCTTGCTAGTAAATGGATGGGTATAAGTATAAATTACAAAGAATATCAATTAAGTCAATAGGCAAAATGGGTGGCAAATGGATTTCATGTTGGCAAACAAAATTTCAACATAGCCAAACATGAACTCTCACTTTTGACCTATAAACATACTTCATTCTACTTTTTAAAAAATAGTTAAAAGCTAGAAATGACAGATCTAAAGACACTGACAGGTCCAGAAAATAACCAGAAAGACTAATAGGATGCTCGCCTTCAAATCTAATGCAGACTTCAACACAAAGAAACAGAAGTCATGCTACAGCTGTACAAAGCCCTAGTTAAATCACATGTGAGGCACAACAAGCAATCTGGACACTAAACTTCATGAAGAATTTACTAGCTAAAAGAAACTATTGTTTGATGAGCCTAGGAAGAGGTGGGAGAATCAAAAACTAGAGCCAGACCTTTCAGGAATGAAATTAGGAAACATTTTCTCACACAAAAGCTTGCAAATGCTTGACATTCTCTTCTGCCATTCTAGATCAATTGTTAATTATAAATTTAAGATTGAAAGCTTAGGTTAATAAAGTCCAGCAACGGACATAGCGCCAGATCCCTGATCAACCATGATCTCATTCAGGGTCAGAACAGGCGCAAGGAGCTAAATAGCAAACTGTGGAAATGATTTATTATACTTTGTTTGCAACTGACCCCACCCACAACCAAATTAACAATTGAGCTATGGTAATTGGACTGCATCCAATAAGAATTTATCACTTCCTCTGATTAGGCCATGTTAGTTAACTGAAAAGTTAAAATGCAAACTATATTTAAATGAAACATATTTATTAAATAAAAATATAACAACTTGGGAAATTTTCAGCAGCCTTCATGATATTTATATGTACAAATTCAGAGATTAAATCTCCAGATATACTATGACTACTATTTAGCTACCTGACCTTTTCTCAACCAACTGTCCTAAACAGGTTTAAAAGAAATTAATTATCAATAAACTAATCCTTTTGTTTAAAATGAAAGCACATTTAAAAACAGGAAGAGAATCAGGAATAAACTACTCAGTTTCTTGAGTCTGCTCAATCACTGAACTAATGATCTCCAGCAATGCAATTTCCCCACAGAATCTTCTTATCCCTTTGTCTTTAACAACCTAAATATCTATTGACCTTAGTCTCGAACATACTCCAAATAAGTCATCACATCCTCTTGACTAGAGAATTTCAAAGATTCACAACTCAGAGCGAAGAAATCTCACCTCATCTCAGCCCTACCTGGTCCACCTCTTCTTATTCTGAGACTGTGTCCACTGGTTTTAGACACTGCCAGCTGAAAGAAACATCCTTTCTACATTTATCTTGACAAGTTCTTAAAGAACCTTCAATTAAGTCACTTTTCATTCCTTTAAACTTAATGACCATCGGCCTCGTCAGTACTCATCAGACAATCACAACATCCCAGGGATCAACTTGGTGAATCGGTTTTGCACTCTCTCTCTGGCAAGTACATCCTTCCTTTGGAAGAGACTAGAACTGTACACAATGCTACTCCAGGTGCACTGTCATCAAGATTCCAAACATCTGCAGCAAAATCTTTTTGGTCCTGTACTCAAATGCTCTCAGCATTAAGGTCAACATACCACTTGCCTTCCTAACAACTTGGTCTGTGACATTTGCACATCAGCACTTCCTGGTCTCCCATAATTTAAGAGATTTTATATTCCATTTGCCATGTTTTTGTTCATTCACTTAGCCTGCCTAAATCTCCCAAATGCATCTTTCCATCCTCCTCACAATACACATTCCCATCAAGTTTTGTAGCATCTGCAAACTTGGAAATGTTACATATAGTCCCCCACACCCAAATTCTTAAAATATATTAAGAACAGTTAGGACCTAGCATTACCGCACCAGTAACAACCGCCCAACCTGAAAACAAGCGATTTTTTCCGACTGTTTTTCCTTACCGTAACCAATTTTCAGTCCAAATAAGAAGGCTTTATGTATTAGTGCTGTTGTAAAGTAGAAAAACGCTCAAATTAGAAGCCCTAAAACCATTTAAAACGGTTTCCAAAAGGCCAAGATACCAGTAACCAAGTTTAGCATAAAAATGGCAGCTTGGTTTTAAAATGCAATCGGCGCTTCAGAAAGCAATGATAAATCATACAGGCATAAAACACGGTTGACACACACAAAATAAAACAAACGAAATGATCCAAATGGTGTTTCTGTACAAATATCAACCTCAGCAGGTTTAACTGCACATCCTACCACCATGAGCAAAATAAATTTTGAGGGACACATACACTATCAGTTTTTAAAAAAAAACCTAAAACTCCCCCTGGCCGAGGCTTCACTGCATTACACTGGACAATCCTGTTATTTACAACAAAAAAAAAAGGCTGCAAGATCAGGCGCAAGGCCCAAGCTGTGGTTCGGACATCCAGCCAGAGCCTCCACCCAAGGCAGCGGCAGCTGAATGGGGCTGGGGCTGGGCCTGGGCCTGGGCCTGGGCCTGGGCCGGAGGCACTGACCGCCCTCCCTCCCTCACTTACCTATTGTGGAGATAAAAGTGGTATTAAAGGCGTCATCCGAGAACCTAAAAAGCACACAGGTTTTCCCCACTCCGGAGTCTCCGATCAGCAGCAACTTGAAGAGTAAATCGTAGGTTTTTTTCGCCATAATCCCTCCCTCCCTTAGGCTGATGAGCTGGGGCGAGGAGTGTTCTTATTTTTATAAAAAAGGAACAAAATGGCGCCTCTCTATCTCTTTCACTTTAACAGCGTTCCGGCCGCAACAAGTTAGATGCCATGAATTTCCATTGATCTGCCTTGTTCAAAACAAAATAAAATACACACACGGGCCGGTAACCGTGCCCTTGGTTAAACTTTCTTTTTTCTTTCTCCCTTTCTTTTCACTTCGCTAAGACATTCGGGAGCCGCACCACCAATTTCATTCAACGTCGACGTCAGTCTTCGGCCAAACCAAACACAACCACATGGAGGGCCTCCACCCAAAACACAGACACACCCCCCCTCAAAACCACTCTCCACCAGTGGAATAGTCCGCCCCGCCCACTAGCCACACGAAACGACCGTTCATTCGCCAAACCACGGAGGGGCGGGGCCTCCACATGTCAATCGTCGATCGACAGCCCGCCCGAATGGATAACGTCATGGGGTGATGAGGTTCGCAGGCGCCGCTTCAGTACCGCTTCTTCCCCTGGGGAGGAGGCTGGCGTAATGTATGTGCGTGTATGTATATATATAGATATGTCACTATATGTGTAGGTATATCTGTACGCATGTGTTAGCATGTACGGAGGTATGTCACGAG
>NW_025970055.1:0-149 GCF_021869965.1 Rhincodon typus | reverse complement strand
ATATCTGTACGCATGTGTTAGCATGTACGGAGGTATGTCACGAGATGTGTGGGTATATCTGTACGCATGTGTTAGCATGTACGGAGGTATGTCACGAGATGTGTGGGTATATCTGTACGCATGTGTTAGCATGTACGGAGGTATGTCAC
>NW_025970054.1:0-13054 GCF_021869965.1 Rhincodon typus | reverse complement strand
TCAGCCTCTCTGCTCCTATGATGCTGCTTGGCCTGCTGTGTTCATCCAGCCCTGCACCTTGTTAACTCTTTTCAATGTTTGCTTGCTCTAATCCTGAACCCCTGACAATGCAAACAAGTGCACATAGCCTATCCAGGAGGGTCCCAGTAATCTGCTTTCTAGTTTTAAAATTGTTGCTGCAGAAAGACATACAAGTTAAATATTAAAGCAGACACATAGACCAACACTCTTGTTCTACAATTCAAAATCCAAGCTTTAAAGTAAGTGATAATATATAGAAATCACACACCTTACATCCTGTAAGAAACAGAAGTAGGAGGAGACCATACAATTTCTCAATCCTGCTATATCATCCAAAATGATCATGGCCAGTACACTGCATAAACTTCAGTTTCTCACACTTACCTGTACTCCACCTGCTATTCTCTTGACCGCTCATTCAGCCTATCTAAACATCCTCAAAGCCTCTTTGCATTATTCTCACAAACCCTACTCCTACCAAGTTTTATAACACCTGCCAAACTGGGAATAATGCAATCAGCCCCACACCCAAATCATTGATGATTGTTTTGAACAGCTGGGGCCCTTGTGCTGATCCTAATGATACCCCAGTAGTCACAACAGGAGAATGATCCATTTGTTCCTACTTTCTTCCACCTGTTAAACAAATCTCAATCTAAGTATGTATATTTTCCCAATTCCATGAACTTTGACATTGTTCAATAACCATTTATGAGGGACTTTATCAAATGCCTTCTGAAAATCTAAATGCACTATCTCCACTGGTTCCCCCTCTCAATGCTAAACACACTTCATCAGGTTTCCTGTTCGTAAATACATGTTGACTCTGACCAATCAGACAATTATTTTCTGCACATCCAGTAATGACTGCCTTTAAAATCGATTTTTGTATTTTCCATACTCCTGACCTCAGGATAATAGGTATGTTGTTCCCCATTTCTCACTCTCCCTCTTTTCTGAAACAGTAGGGATGATACTTCCAATCTTCCAATCTGCGGGCACTATTTCAGAATGAACTGAATTTTCAAAGGTGATCACTAATGGATCCACGAGCTCTTGAGCCATCTCCTTCCACACTCAGGGGTGAAAGGCAGCAAGTCTTTGGAATTCACCAATTTCACTTCCATTCATTTCTCCTTTTTACTGAGACTGATTTCTTTCAGGTGCATGCTCTCACAGAAACCCTGGATCTTAACTATTTCAGGGAGACTTCTTGTATCTTTCTCTGTGAAGATAGACACAAAGTACTTACTTAGCATTTAATAGCATTTTAATTTCCTTCTCCTGTCTCTGCTTGTAATGGCCCCACATCTCTTCTGTGCTAATCTTTTTGTTCTTTTCTCATGAATAGATGCATGTATACTCCATTTATATGTTTCCTGCTAGTTTACATTCCTGGCAACATCCTGGTAAATCTTTTCTGAACCTCACTTATACACTTAATGGTGAGGTCCTGGGGAGTGTTGCTGAACAAAAAGACCTTGGGGTGCTGGTGCACAGTTCCTTGAAAGTGGAGTCACAGGTAGACAGGGTGGTGAAGAAGGCATTTGGTACACTTGCCTTTATTGGTCAGTGCATTGAGTAAAGGAGTTGGGAGGTCATGTTACGGCTGTACAGGGCATTGGTTCGACCACTATTGGAATACTGTATGCAATTCTGGTCTCCCTGCTGTGGAAATGATAGAATATAGAACATAGAACAGTACAGCACAGTACAAGCCCTTTGACCCACGATGTTGTGCCGAACTTTTACCCGAATCCTAAGGTCTATCAACCTCCACCCCTACCTTATACTATCATCCATATGCCTATATAATAGCCGCTTAATTGCCCCTAATGAGGCCGACTCCACTACCCTCTCCAGCAATGCATTCCACGCCCCTACCATTCTCTGAGTAAAGAACCTACCTCTGACGTCTCCCCTGATCTCCTTCCACTCACTGTAAAATTATGCCCCCTCGTAAAAGCTACCTCCACCCTAGGAAAAAGTCTCTGGCTGTCCACTCTATCTATACCTCTGATCATTTTGTACACCTCTATCAAGTCACCTCTCATCCTTCGTCGTTCGAAAGAGAAAAGCCCTAGCTCTCTCAACCTTTCTTCATAAGACCTTCCCTCCATTCCAGGCAACATCCTGGTGATCTCCTCTGCACCTTTTCCAACACTTCCACATCTTTCCTGTAATGAGGCGACCAGAACTGGACACAATGCTCCAGATGTGGCCGAACCAGGCTTTTGTATCGCTGGAGCATAACTTCACGGCTCTTGAACTCAATCCCTCTATTAATGAAAGCTAACACACCATACGCCTTCTTAACAACTCTATCCACCTGGGTGGCAGCTTTCAGGGAACTGTGGACATAAACCCCAAGATCCCTCTGCTCCTCCACACTGCCAAGAATCTTTCCGTTAACCCTGTATTCTGCTTTCAAGTTTGTCCTTCCAAAATGAATCACCTCACACTTTTCAGGGTTAAACTCCATCTGCCACTTCTCAGCCCAGTTCTGCATCCTATCAATGCCCCTTTGTTACCTAGAACAGCCCTCCGCACTGTCCACAACACGACGCAGCTTTGTATCATCCGTGAACTTGCTAATCCACCCTTCCACTCCTTCATCCAAATCATTTACAAAAATCACAAATAGAAAAGGACCCAGAACAGATCCTTGTGGTACACCACTTGTAACTGAGCACCATGTTGAATATTTTCCATCCATTACCACCCTTTCTAGGGGTCAGCCAATTCTGAATCCAATCTGCCACATTTCCCCCTATCCCATGCCTCCTTACCTTCTACATGAGCCTACCATGGGGAACCTTATCAAACGCCTTACTTAAATCCATGTATACCACATCCACTGCTCTACGTTCATCCACGTGTTTGGTCACCTCTTCAAAGAATTCAATAAGGTTTGTGAGGCATGATCTTCCCCTCACAAATCCATGCTGACTATCACGAATCAAACTGTGCCTTTCCAAGTGATCATAAATCCCATCTCTCAGAGCCCTTTCCAATAATTTGCCCACCACTGACGTAAGACTAACTGGCCTGTAGTTTCCAGGGTTATCCCTATTCCCTTTTTTGAACAAGGGAATGATTTTTGCCTCTCTCCAATCTTCCAGCACTATACCTGTGGACAGTGAGGACGAAAAGATCATCGCCAAAGGCCCCGCAATCTCTTCCCTTGCTTCCCATAGAATCCTTGGATAAATCCCATCAGGCCAGGAGGACTTATCCATCTTCAACTTCCTCAAAATTCCTAGCACATCTTCCTTACTAACATCGACCTCCTCTCGCCTACCAGCCTGTTTCACACTGTCCTCCTCTACAACTAGGTCCCTCTAAGTTGTGAATACCGAAGAAAAGTATTCATTAAGGACCTCTCCTATGTCTTTAGGCTCCGTGCACAAATTCCCTTTAGAATCCTTGATCGGCCCTACCCTTTCTCTGGTAATTCTCTTATTCCTCACGTTCATGTAAAAAGCCTTGGAGTTTTCCTTGATCCTATCTGCCAAGGTTTTCTCATGCCCCATTATAGCTCTCCTAAGCCCTTTCTTCAGCTCCTTCCTGGCTAACCTGTATCCCTCTAGAGCCTTTTCAGATCCTGGTTTCCTAAACCTTATATAAGCATCCTTCTTCCTCTTAACCAGTCGTTCGACCTCTCTTGAGAACCAAGGCTCCCTCACTCGACCGCATCTTCCCTGCCTGCTAGGGACAAACATATCGAGCACATGCAGTATGCATTCCTTAAACAATCTCCACATTTCTATAGTGCTCTTCCCTGACAGCATCTGTTCCCATTTTATGTTACCCAGTTCCTGCCTAACAGAACTATAATTACCCTTCCCCCAATTATAAACCTTACCCTGCTGTATGTATCTATCCTTTTCCATGACTATTGTAAAAGTAACTGAGTTATGATCACTACCGCCAAAATGCTCCCCTACCAACAGGTCTAACATTTGGCCCGGTTCATTGCCAAGCCCCAAATCCAAAGTGTTAAGGAAAGGTTTACAAGGATGTTGCCAGGTTTGGAGGATTTGAGCTACAGGGAGGGGCTGAATAGACTGGGGCTATTTTCCCTGGAGCGTTGGAGGCTGAAGGGTGAGAGGTTTATGAAATCATGAGGGGCATGGATAGGGTGAGTAGACAATGTCTTTTTCCCCAGGGTGGGGAAGTCCAAGACTAGAGGGAATAGGTTTAAGGTGATAGGGGAAGGATTTAAAAGAGACCTAAGGGCAACTTTTTCACACAGAGGGTGGTGCATGTCTGGAATGAGCTGCCAGAGGAAGTGGTGGAGGCTGGTACAATTATAACATTTAAACCTGGAAGGGTACATGAATAGGAAGGGTTTAGAGGGTTATGGGCCAAATGCTGGCAAATGGGACTAGATTAATTTAGGATAATCTGGTGGGAATGGACAATTTGGACCAAACAGCATGTTTCCATGCTGTACATCTCTATGATGCTATGAATTTCCAATTTAATAGTATCGTTCCTATAGCAGGATGACCAGAACGGTACACAACATTCCAGAGGAGGCCTCACCAACATCCTGTACAACCTCAATGTGACATCTCAACTCCTATACTCAAAGGTCTGAGCAATGAAAACAAGCGTGCTAAACACATTCTTAACAGCCTGTCTATCAGCGACGTAAATTTCAACAAATTATGTACCTGAACCCGTAGGTCTCTCTGTTCTACAACCTGACCCAGGGCCCTGCCATTAACTGTATAAGCCCTGACCTTGTTTGTTTTACCAAAATGCAATACTTCCCATTTACCCAAAGTAAATTCCATCTGCCACTCCTCAGCCAGTTGACCCAACTGATCAAGATCCCTTTGTAATCATCTGCAAACTTACTAACCATGTCTCCTATATTCTCACCCAAATCATTTATATAAATGTCAAACAAAAGTGGACCCAGCGCTGATCCCTATGGAACACCTCTGGTCACAGACCTCCAGTCTGAAAAACAAACCTCCACCACCACCCTCTACATCCGACTGAAAAGTCAATTATGTATCCGATTGGCTAGTTCACCTTGAATCCCATGTGATCTATCCTTGCTAATTAGTCTATGATGTGAAACCTTCTCAAAGGCTTTACTAAAGTCCATGTAAACAACATTTACTGCTCTGCCATCATCAATCTTTTTGGTTGCTTCCTCAAAAACTCAATCAAATTTGTGAGACATGATTACCCACGCACAAAGCTATGCTGACTATCCCTAATCAGTCCTTGCCTCTGCAAATGCTAGGGGTTCTGTAATTTCCTCCCAAACTTCCCAACACATCCTGGGATACACTTGATCAGGTCTTGGAGTTTTATCCACCTTTATGTTTTCTAAGACCTCCAGCATTTCCTCTTCTGTGATGTGAACTGTTTTCAAAATATCAATATTTATTTCCCTGAGTTCACTAGCCTCCATTTCTTCCTCCTTTGATCTAATTGTATCTTTAACTTCCCTTGTTAGCAATGGATCACTTGATATTTATGGTGGCTATTTTTACATTAAAGGAATTAACGTTTTTTTTGAAAACCAAGCATTAACTCTTCAAATGCAAGCCGTTGCCTATCTATCATCAAACCTTTTCATAAACTTTCCCAATCCACCTCAGCCAATGTCCTCCTCCTATCTTCACAATTGCCTTTATGTAGAATTAAAAACTGAGATTGAACGACATCATTTCCAAACTGAATGGAAAACTTTATTCTTCAGTAGTCACTATTCCCTAAATGTTCTTCTACAACAAGATTATTAATTGGCCCTTTCTCATTACATAATGCCACATCCAAAATGGTCTGTGTCCTTGTTGGTTCTTCAAAATATTGCTTTAGAAAATTAAATTGAATACATTCCAGGAATTCTTCTTGCGCAGCATTGCTGCTCATTAGATTTAACAGCCTATTCTTACATTGAAGTCAACCGTGATTATTACATCCCCTTGCTACACAAGCCTCGAATTTCCTGAATTATACAGTGCCCCACATTACCACGCCTATAAACCATCCCGACCAAGATTTGCTGTCCCTTGCTGTGTTTCTTAGCTCCTCCCAGTCAGATTCTATGTCATCTTTTCCTGATCAGAGATCTTAGAAACATAGAAACCAGCAGCAGGAATAGGCCATTCAGCCCTTTGAGCCTCCTTTGCCATTCATCAAGATCATGGCTGATCATCCAGTTCAGTACTTTGTTCCCACTTTCTCCCCATATCCTTCAGCTCTCAGAACTTTATTTATTTCTTTCTTGAAATCACACAATGTTTTGGCCTTGGCGGCATTCTGTGGAAGAGAACCTTTTCACCCTCTAGGTGAAGAAGTTTCTCCTCATCTCAGTCCTAAATGAGTTATCCTTTCACACTAACACACTGATCCTGCCCCTTGTTATCAGCACTACCCCATCTCCTCTAGTGTATCCCTCCTACATGTTGATTATTGTTTAACATTCAGTTCCAAGTCTTAGTCACCCTGCTGCCACCTCATTGTGATGGTATATCAACTATACCCATTTGACTTCTACTCATGCCCCGAATTGACCTTCCTCATAGTCAGTGCTGTGTGCTTTTAATTCTGCTTTGTTAGCGTGATGCTATAACGTGACTCTGGTTGATTCGGTTGATTGTTTCTGCTGCGTTCCACATTCATGTGCATCTTTTCTATTTCCCATTACCGACCTTGCTTTTACTCGATCTGAATTCCCTCTCAGGTTCCACTCCCCTGACAAACTTGTTTAAATATTCTCAGCAGCAAGTCTCTCCGTACCCTGCTGCCAGCCCTGGGAAAATGTAACCAGGATTCACCATGTACCGATCCCTTCTGCCCAAAATCTAAAGCCATTGTTCCCACACCAATTTACTAGTCATGTGATTGTTTGCTCAATTTTCTTATGTCTATACTTATGGTACCAGAAGCCATCCTCAGATTGCAGCCTTAATGTTCTGCTTTTCAATCTCTTGATTAACTCCTGAAACGAGGAATTAAGAAGGCTAAAAGGGGTCATGAAATATCTTTAACAAACAGGGTTAAGGAAATCCCAAAGCCTTTTATTTATAATTAAGGAGCAAGACGGTAACTAGAGAAAGGGTTGGCCTGCTCAAGGACAAAGGAGGGAAGTTATGCGAGGAGTCAGAGAAAATGAGTGAGATTCTTAATGAGTACTTTGTGTTGGTATTCACCAAGGAGAGGGACATGATGGATGTTGAGGTTAGGGATAGATGTTTCATGAATCTAAGTCAAGTCAGCATAAGGAGGGGGTAAATGTTGGGTATTCTAAAAGACATTAGGGTGGACAAGTCCCCAGGTTTGGATGGGATTTACCCCAGGTTTCTGAGGGAAGCGAGAGAGGAAATAGCTGGGGCCTTAACAGATATCTTTGCAGCATCCTTGAGCACGGGTGAGGTCCTGGAGGACTGGAGAATTGCTAATGTTGTCCCCTTGTTTAAGAAGGGTAGCAAGGATAATCCAGGTAATTATAGACCAGTGAGCCTGATGTCAGTGGTGGGGAAGCTGCTAGAGAAGACACTGAGGGATAGGATCTATTTACATTTGGAAGAAAATGGGCTTATTAGTGATAGGCAGCATGGTTTCGTGCAGGGAAGGTCATGTCTTACTAACTTGATAGAATTCTTTGAGGAAGTGACAAAGTTGATAGATGAGGGAAGGGCTGTAGATGTCATATACATGGACTTCAGTAAGGCGTTTGATAAGGTTCCCCATGGTAGGCTGATGGAGAAAGTGAAGTCGCATGGGGTCCAGGGTGTACTGGCTAGATGGATAGAGAACTGGCTGGGCAACAGGAGACAGAGAGTTGTAGTGGAAGGGAGTTTCTCAAAATGGAGAACTGTGACCAGCGGTGTTCCACAGGGATCCGTGTTGGGACCACTGTTGTTTGTGATATACATAAATGATCTGGAGGAAGGTATAGATGGTCTGATTAGCAAGTTTGCAGATGACACTAAGATTGGTGGAGTAGCAGATAGTGAAGGGGACTGTCGGAGAATGCAGCAAAGTACAGATAGATTGGAGAGTTGGGCGGAGAAATGGCAGATGGAGTTCAATCCAGGCAAATGCGAGGCAATGCATTTTGGAAGATCCAATTCAAGAGCGAACTATGTGGTAAATGGAAAAGCCCTGGGGAAAATTGATGCGCAGAGAGATCTGGGTGTTCAGGTCCATTGTACCCTGAAGGTGGCAACGCAGGTGGATAGAGTAGTCAAGAAGGCATATGGCATGTTTTCATTCATCGGACGGGGCATTGAGTACAAGAGTTGGCAGGTTATGTTACAGTTGTATAGGACTTTGGTTCGACCACATTTGGAATACTGCGTACAGTTCTGGTCGCCACATTACCAAAAGGATGTGGATGCTTTGGAGAGGGTGCAGAGGAGGTTCACCAGGATGTTGCCTGGTATGGAGGGCGCTAGCTATGAAGAGAGGTTGAGTAGATTAGGATTATTTACATTAGAAAGACAGAGGTTGAGGGGGGACCTGATTGAGGTCTACAAAATCATGAGAAGTATAGACAGGGTGAATAGCAAGAAGCTTTTTCCCAGAGTGGTGGACTCAATTACTAGGGGTCACGATTTCAAGGTGAGAGGGGAAAAGTTTAAGGGAGATATGCGTGGAAAGTTCTTTACACAGTGGGTAGTGGGTGCCTGGAACGCGTTGCCAGCGGAGGTGGTAGAGGCAGGCACGATAGCGTCATTTAAGATGTATCTAGACAGATACATGAATGGGCAGGGAGCAGAGGGATACAGATTCTTGGAAAATAGGTGACACGCATAGATAGAGGATCTGGATCGGCGCAGACTTGGAGGGCCGAAGGACCTGTTCCTGTGCTGTAATTTTCTTTGTTATTTGTTCTTTGTTCTTTGTTCCTGAAACTCTATTTTCAGGACCTCATCTCTCTCTCGCTCTCTCTAACTATGCTGTTGTTGCCAATGTGGACCAGATCTCTGACTCTTCAATCTACCCAAAACAAATATCTGGCACCGTTCTGAGGAAGGGTCACCGGACCCGAAACATTAACTCTGTTTTCTCCTCCACAGATGCTGCCAGACCTGCTGAGCTTTTCCAGCAACTTTGTTTTTGTTCCTGATTTACAGCATCCGCAGTTCTTTTGGTTTTTACAAATATCTGGCAACTGTTCTATGACATCCTTGACCCTGGCCACATGGAGGGTCATATATTAGCTCGGGGTCGTGCCTCTGGCCACAGAAACACCTTTCCATTCTCATCGCTATAGAATCATGGATGACAATCACCTTTCCACCTTCTGCTCACCCAGCTGCGCTGCTGAGCTGGTTGTGGTGCTACAAGCTTGCTTCTCACTGCATTCCTCCACTGAATCATCGCCCTCACCAGTGTCCAAATTGGAAAACTGCTCAGTGGGTGAGATAGACTCAGGGACTAGAGTTTCTAGACTGTGTGATGGTCACTTGCTCTCCCTCTGAATTTGCAGTGTGACCACTTTGTGATCGTGCTGTCCATGTAATATCTCAGCTCCACGAATACACCACAGTGACTCCAGCTGCCAGTCAAGTTTCAAAACCTGAAGCACAAGATTTTGAAACTAGAGATGCTTCACAAGACATGATCATGTTGGCCACATGAAGTATCCAAGACTTCCCTCATGGCACAGAATGGGTGTTCCACATGGCCAAGCTGTCATAGAGTCATCCTGTGTTCAAGTACTCAGCGGAAAACCTAGACGGGTACGCCACCACTGTCACAAATGTCAATAGCAAATGTCTGCAGGACTGTGGACCAAAGAAGACAATCCAGGTCACAAAAACAGAAGCTGCAGGAAAAGCTCAGCAGGTCTGGCAGCATCTGTGAAGAAAAATCAGAGTTAACGATTTGAGCAGTTCTGAGGAAGGGTCACCGGACCCGAAACATTGATTCTGATTTTTCTTCATAGATGCTGCCAGACCTGCTGAGCTTTTCCAGCAACTTCTGTTTTTGTTCCTGATTTACAGCATCCGCAGTTCTTTCAGTTTTTATTAAGACAATCCAGGTGTTCCCTAGGTAGAAACCTAGGATGAACCGGGAAATCCGCTTCAATCCACTCCACATCATGAAGACCAGATGTGCAGCATTCAAGTCGGATGATCCAGATCTATACAGAAAATCCGGGTCTGACCTCAGCAAAGCCATCAGGGAGGCCGAAAGGCAGTATCAGACCAGCTTAGAGGCTCAAACCAATCATAAGGACACCTGCTGCCTGTGGCAAGGCCTAAACAATATAACACCATACAAAGTGAAGCAGGGCAAGTTAGCAGACAAAAACACACCCCTCCCTGATGCACTCAATGCTTTCTATACTCGGTTTGAGTAGAATGCCAGCGGTGTGGTGACACCTGCCCTGCGAGCCCCAGGCACACCTGTTTCCTGCGTCACTGCCACAGATCGGTCTTCCTGGGAGTCAATCCAAGGAAACGACACGCCCAGACACAGTCCCCAGTCATGCACTCAGATCCTGTGTGGACCAGCTGGTGGAGGTATTCACTGGCATCTTCAACTTCTCCCCCCTACAAGCCAAAGTCCCCACCTGCTTCATGAAGACCACCATCATCCCCGTATCTAAGAAAGCACATGTTATGTGCCTTAATGACTACCGCCCCAGTGGCTCTGACCTCCCTCATCATGAAATGCTTCGAGAGGCTGGTCATGGCCCACGTCAACCCCAGTCTCCCAGCCTGCCTCAATCCCCTACAATTTGCTTACCAATGTAACAGGTCTGCAGCAGATGCCATATCCCTAGCCCTGCACTCATCCCTGGAACATCTGAACAACAAGGGCACCTACATCAGACTCCTGCTCATTAACTACAGCCCTGTCTGATAGAAATTTTAAAGGTTGTGAATGGCATGGATAGAGTGGAAAGTATGAGGCTTTTTCCCAGAGTAGAGGGGTCAATAACTAGGGAACACAGGTTCAAGGTACGAGGGGTGGGGGGGATAGTTTAAAAGAGATGTGCGAGGCAAGTTATTCATACAAAGGGTGGTGAGTGCCTGGAACGTGTTGCCAGAGGAGGTGGTGGAAGCAGACACAATAACAGCATTCAGGAAACACCTGGACAAATACATGAAAAGGAAGGGAATAGAGAGATACGGATCCTCTAAGCAAAGACAGTTTTAACATGAAAGGGCAAAATGTGTTAGTGGAGGCCCGGAGGGCCAAAGCGCCTGTTCCTGTGCTGTATTGCTCTTTGTTCTTTGCCTTGAACACCATTATCCCCTCCAGGCTGATCTCAAAACTCTGAGACTAGGTCGTGGCTCCACCCTTTGCAACTAGATCCTCGCCTTCCTGACTCAAAGATTGCAATCAGTGAAGATAGACAACTGCACCTCCTCCACGATAACTCTCAACACTGGACCACCCCGTGGATGTGTTCTTAGCCCCCTACTATACACCCTGAACACCTACAACTGTGTTGCCAAATTCTGAACAAAAGCCATTTACAAGTTTGCTGACGACATCACCATGGTAAGATGGATATCGAACAATGATGAGTCAAAATACAGAAAGGAGATAGCGAGCTTGGTGACGTGATGCAATGATAACAGCCTCTCTCTCGCTGTCGGCAAACTATCACTGGACTGTTAATCCAGAGACCCAGATAATGTTCTGGGGACCTGGGTTCAAATCCCGCCATGGCAGGTGGTGGAATTTGAATTCAATAAAATATCTGGAATTAAGAATCTAATGATGACCACGAATCCATTGTCAATTGTCGGAAAAACCGATCTGGTTCACTAATGTTCTTTAGGGAAGGAAACTGCTATCCTTACCTGGTCTGGCTACATGTGACTCCAGACCCACAGCAATGTGGTTGACTCTTAACTGCCCTCTGGGCAATTAGGGATGGACAATAAATGCTACCTGGTCAGCAATGTCCCCATTCCATTAATGAATAAATAAAACAAGGATTGATCATTGACTTCAGGAAGAAAGGAGAAGAACATGCCCCCATCTACATCAACGGGGCGGAGGTTGAGAGGGTGGAGAGCATCAAGATCCTAGGAGTGACGATAACCAACAACTCATCCTGGACTTCCCATGTATATGCCATGATCAAGAAGGCACAACAACGCCTCTTCTTCCTCAGGTGGCTCAGGAAATTTGCCATGTCCATAAGGACCATCAGAACCTTCTACAGATGCATCATTGAAAACATACTGTCCTGGAGCGTAACGGCCTGGTATGGCAACTGCTCTGCCCAAGACCATAAGAAACTACAGAAGGTGGTGTGCACAGCCGAGACCATCACGGAAACCAACCTTCCATCCATGGACTCCAGTTACACGGCTCACTGCTGAGGAAATGCGGCCAACATCACCAAAGACCCATCACACCCCAGTAATGACCTCCTACAGCCTCTTCCATCAGGCAGAAGGTACAGAAACCTGAACGCACGCACCAGCAGGTTCAGGAACAGCTTCTTCCTGGCCATTATTAGACTGATGAATTAACTCTCTAATTTCTTGTTAATGTTAGTTTTGCCTTGTGCACGTCCAGTGCAACCTGTATTCCTCATTCTGTCCAAGTTCTTTTCACCTTAAGATCTGTATGGCCTTGCTAACTATGATCTGCCTGTACCGCTCACAAACAAAGCTGTTCACTGTATTTAAGTACACGTGACAATAAATCAAACTAAATCAAATCATAGAGTCATACAACACGGAAACAGACTCTTCAGTCCAAACAGTCCGTGCCAACCATAATCCCAAATAAACTAGTCCCACCTGCCTGCTCCTGGTTCATATCCCTCCAAACCTTTCCTATTCATTAACTTATCCAAGTATCTTTTAAATGTTGTAGTGGAACCTGCATCCACCACTTCCTTTAGAAATTCATTCCTGACCCACCCTCTGTGTAAAAATTTGCCCCTCATGTCTTTTTTAAATCTCTCTCCTCTCATCTTAAAAATGTGCCCCCTAGTCTTGAAATTTCCCAACCTAGGGAAAAGACAACTACAATTAACCCTCTCTATACCCCTCATGATTTTATAAACTTCACCTCCCAA
>NW_025970053.1:0-13060 GCF_021869965.1 Rhincodon typus | reverse complement strand
GCCTATCCCCTCCTCCCACCTCAAGCCGCACCTCCATCTCCTACCGACCAACCTCATCCCGCCCCCTTCACCTGTCCGTCCTCCCTGGACTGACCTATCCCCTTCCTAACTCCATACCTACACTCACCTTTACTGGTTCCATCCCCGCCTCTTCGACCTGTTTGTTTCCTCTCCACCTATCCTCTCCTCTATCCCTCTTCTATCCGCCTCCCACTCTCTCCCTATTTATTTCAAAACCCCCTTCCCCTCCCCCTTTTCTGATGAAGGGTCTAGGCCCGAAACGTCAGCCTCTCTGCTCCTATGATGCTGCTTGGCCTGCTGTGTTCATCCAGCCCTGCACCTTGTTGTCTCAACTTTTAATCAGTTTGGTTTACCTTGCCGTGGAGTGTGTGAATGGAATGTTGTTCTGCAAAGGCTATATTTTGGGCATTTTTGAACAAGGCTGTTCATTCGTTTCTGAAAAATGTGTTATGTTAAATTCTGCAAGGAAATAATCAAATGGATCCTCTGGGCTACTTCGTTAGATTAACCTTTTCTGACCTGAAACCAGATTGTGATATTCATTCCATTCACAATGGCTCAGTGGTTAGCATTGCTGCCTCACAGTATCAGAGACCCTGGGTGAGATTCCAGGCATGGATGACTGACTGTGTGGAGTTTGCGCATTCTCCCCATGTCTACAAGGGTTTGCTCTGGTTTGCTCCCACAGTCCAAAGATATGCAGGTTAGGTGGATTGGCCATGCTAAAAAATTGTAGTCTTCAGGGATGTATAGGCTAAGTGGATTGATCATGGTAAATGTGGGGCCACAGGGATAGAGTTCAGGGCTGGGTTTGGGTGGGATGCTCTACAGAATGTTGGTGCAGATTTGATGGGCTGAATGCTTCCTTCCACACTGTAGGGATTCTATGATTCACTGCACCACAAAAGCCCTAGTATTAACAGTGTCGATTGGAGTGGATAATGTGCTGGCCAGCTAGCAAGTTCAGAGAATTAGGAGATGTGGTGGGAGTGATGAATCTCCAGAACTTGCTGGTCAATTTGCCTCATTTCACTGTTGTTGTGCAAGAAATGACCCTTAATCTTCCTTTTTAACAATTTGCTTATTAATTGCCCGTTAAAATTGCCAAATAAAATGAAGTCTAGTAATTTACAGTGTAAGCATATTCTTAATAAATTAATTGCATTTGCAACTGCATTTGCTAATTCAATCACAGTCAATCGCTCAAGGCTAGAATCTGAATAACTTAAACTGAAGTCCTGTTCCTTTGAGTAATAAATTGTTCTTATTTTCCTTTTCTGTACCCTTTCATCTATTTCTTAAGTCAGACTCTTTTTAGTCTGTAGCTTTTGTCATACTATTATCAACTTGTACGTTCAGCAAGTTATTGTGCAGAAACTTCTTTGAATGCAAGATGCAGAAAAAATTTCAACATTATCATCCCTGGATATGTCCTGTCCCACCGGCAGAACAGATGTTGTGGCACAACACTAAATAATCAGGAGGGAGTTGGATTAGAATTTTTGAATGTTGACTCCAGATCCAAGGAAATCTCATTGATTTGAGTCAAACATCGTCATGGAAACCTCGTACTGATTTTTATCTTCTGCCTGCTTCTCAGCTGATGAACTAATACCACTCCATGTTGAACACCAATTGGAAGAAGCACTGAGGTTGGCAAGGGCAAAGGAAAATCTCATTGTTCATCACCAAGGAGGTTCAGTAACAACACAAAGGACATAGCTGTTAAACTGAATCTGCGGCAGGTTCAGGAAGAACTAAAAAGTGGGGATAACCTCCTTGATATCATCCTCACCAAACAACCTTTCACAAATGCATCTGTCTGTGACCATACTAGTAAGGAGGACCACTGCAAAGTTCGCGTGGAAATGAAGTCCTATCTTCATGTTGAGGATATCCTCCATTGTGTTGAATTATCACTGTGCAAAATGGGATAGATTTCAAACAGATCTAGTAATTCAAAATTGGGCATCCATGACTCACTGTGGACCATCAGCAGCTGCAGATTATAATACAACTACAATCTGCAATGTCACGTCCCAGCACACACCCCCTTCATCCATTGACCAAACAGGGGCATCACCTTGATTCAATGAAGAGAGCAGCAGGGTATGCCAGGAGCAGGTCATGACATACTTAAAAGTGAGGTGTCAATCTGATTAAGCTACAAAACAGGACTACTTGCTTGCCAATGGCAGAAACAGCATGCAACAAAGCTAAACAATCCCATAACCAATGGATCAGCTCCAACCTCTGCAGCCTTGCCACATCCAATTGTGAATGATGGTGGACAATTAAACAACTAACAAAAGGACGAAGTTCCACAAATATCTCTATGCAAAGAGATGGGGACCCATCACATCTGTTCAGAAGACAAGGCTGAAGCATTTGCAACTTCTTCAGCCAGAAGTATCAAGTGCAGGATGGTCCTGCAGTTCGCAGCATCATAGACACCAGTTCTCAGCCAATGCAACTCACTTCACAGAATATCAAGAAATCATTGAAGGAACTAGATACTATAAAGAATTTGGCCCTGACAAAATTTCTGCAAAGTATTGATAGATTGTGTTCCAGGGTGATCAGTGCCCTTAACTGAACTAACTATGCCAGTAAATTTACAACACTGGCAACTAACTGGCAATGTGGAAAATTATTGAGGCATGTCTTGTTGTCACAACAAGAGACAGACAGCCAAAGCAAATCAGCCTTTCAACCTCCTATTCATGGGACAGTAAAAATTACACAGAGACTTTCAACATTGACCTCAATGCTCCTAACCAAACTTTTTGAATAACAAAACCCGGACTTTGCAATAATCAATGAATCTTAAACAAAAGACTTAGCTATTTATTAACAACACAATAATTTTAGAAGAGCCAAATTAAACAATTCAGTAATCTAATTCGTCCGTGCTATAAATCCAAAACCCTTTGTTTTCAGCCCCAATCACAAAAGATGGACTGACAAACAAACATGGTTAAGGGATAAATAAAAGAAAATAATAAAACTGGCTGGATTACTTAAGTGGTTTTCATGGTGTGATAGTCCACAGGCATAGATGATAATTTCTTGGTGATTTTCTGAGCAAGGTCACCTTTACAGTTCATTCAGATAAAGGCAGTATTACTTACAAAATAAAAACCAAAAGAACTACGGATGCTGTAAATCAAGAACAAAAACAAAGTTGCTGGAAAAGCTCAGCAGGTCTGGCAGCATCTGTGAAGGAGAAAACAGAGTCAACGTTTCGGGTCCGGTGACCCTTCTTCAGAACTGATGTATTACTTACAACTTAGTTTTCTATTCTCTGAACTTCCAAGAGCTGCTAACGGGTGGTTAGGCAGGAAGCTTTTCAATTCTTCATGTTCTACCATCAACAGCCAGATTCCTTCTTCACACAAAACACAGTCTAAAACCCAATTCAAACTCTGATCATGATTTGACAGACTGATCATCTCCTCCGTGAGGTCCCAGTTACCATTCAACATCTGCCATCTGCTTGAGCATAAGGTGTTTTCCAGACTTGCTGGAACTAATTCCAGGTACTCATTAATGGCCAACTTCTGCTATCTGTTCAAACATAATGCTCTTTCTCAATCACAAAGCATCTGCAACCCCTTTGATCTGGAACCAATCTGCAATTAACTTGCAGGCCTGGCCTCACAAATAAACAAAAGCTTGTTTAGTCTGTTTTCCTTTTAACACAAGCTGTTCCCCACAGTCTAAAAGTCATCTTTAGCTCTCAGTTCCCAGTTCACAACTCCAAGCCAAAATTAAAAGAATAAAAACGAAAATAATGAAAACTTAGTGAGGGTTCTAACACAGTACATAAAAGGAAAAACAAACCCAATCTGGACAATTCCTGCTCTATCAGCCCACTTTCAATCATCAGCAAAGTGATGGAAAGTGTTGTCTATCGTGCTACTAAGTGGCACTTACTTACTTATTGGTACTTATCAATAAGCTGCTCACTGACACGCAGTTTAGATTCTACTAGGGGAATGGAGAAAAAAGCTGAACTCCAGAGGTGAGATGAAAGTGAATACTCTGGATATCAAGGCAGCATTCAACTGAGCGTGGCATCAAGAAGCCCTAGCAAAACTGAGGTCAATGGGAATTAAGGGGAAGCCTTTCCACTGGTTGAAGTCATACCTGGCACAAACAAGGATGATAGTGTTACTTCGAAATCAATCATTTTAATCCCTGGACATCACTACAGAGGTTTCTCAGGATTGTGTACGTGGCACAACATCTTCAGTTACTTCTTCAACAATCTTCTTTTTATCATAAGGCCTGCCATGGAGGCATTCATTGATGATTACACAATGTTCAGTGCCGTTTGTGATTCCTTACTGAAGTAAACTATGGCCATATGCAGCAAGACCAGAAAACATTCAGTCTTGGGCTGATGAGTGACAATTAACATTCAAACTATACAAATGCCAGATAATGGCTATCTCCAACAAGAGAGAACCTAACCATTTCACCTTGACTTGCAGAGATATTACCGTCACGGAATTTTCAACAATGAACATTGTTTTGCTTACCATTGAGCTGAAAGTGATTAGAGCCAGCCTTAAAAATACCATGGCCTACAAGAACAGCTCAGAACTGAGAAATCTACAGCAACTCATCTGCCCATTCTCCAGAGTTCACCTTGTACAAGGCACAAGCCAGGAGTGCGATGGAATATTCCCTTCATTCCTAGATGAGTTCAATCACAAAGATACTCAGGAAGCCAACGCCATCCAAGACAAAGCAGCCTGTTTTATTGGTACCTCTTTCATCACCTCCAATATTCACTCCCTCCACCACTGTCTCACAGTAGCAGCAGTATGTATCATCTACTGGATGCACTGCAGTAATACAACAAAGTTCCTTCAATAGCACCTTCCAAACTTGTGACTTGTACCACCTAGAAGAACAAAGGCAGCAGATATGTGAGAGCACTAACAATGAGAAATCCCCCTCCAAATGACACACTATCATGACCTGGAAGTATATAACTATCTGGCTGTTCTTTCACCGTCACAGGATTAACCTTCTGGAACTCCCTTCCTAACAGCAGTTTGGGTGTACTGAAATTATTCAGAAAGGTGGTTCAACACCAGCTTCTCAAGGACAATTGGGAAGGGGCAATAAAGACTGGCCTAGTCAGCAATGCCCATAACCTGTGAACAAATAAAAGAAGTCTAGCAGTGAGATGCTGCTCTCTTAATGCAGCATGCATGCAAGATCTGACTTAATGAGAGGCAAACAGCAAACTTCAAACCTGGTATAGGAATTCTCTGGTTCTGCAGTGTATCATGTTTGTCTCATCACATCATCAGTTCATTCCTCAGTGGAAACTTTTAACAAGCATTCTGTTCTGAAATCAATACTAAACTATAAACAAGGAATAAAGATATACCAGTTTTTGCATTAGTAACTGAGGACTGATTGATTTGCAATATTAATAATGCAATATTGATTTCAGACCAGTGTTATTGCCAATGTCAGAACCTGAGGCAAAGGCAAGTTATTTATTAAATAAATAGATAAAGAAAGGTGACTGATCACCCAATATTTAGGCACAAATAGAAGAAAATATGGTTAGGTATATGTAGAAAAAAAGCAAAATAAAAAATTAGAAATTTTTAGTTTTGATCAAATATCAGGATTTGAACTCAAAATATATATTACCATACCAGCACATTACTGACAGACAAGTGCCTTTTGTCGAAGCCAATCTTTAGGCAAAGTCACAAAATGACACCATGATGCTTGCTTCAGTGATTCAGATGGATATTAAGGATTCAATGATATTTCAAAGAAAAGCAGGGAGTCATTCAAGTATCAACAATCCTCCTTATATCAACATCATTACAAGGATGTGTTGGTTCTTCTTACTACTTTTATGATTCTGCTATGGAAAATGGTTGCTACATTTCCATTTGAACAGCTGTCACTGCAATTTTTACAAATACAAATGGCTATGAGAAACTCTGTGAGACATTTGGATAAAAGTTATAAGATAATATATGAATGTAAATATTGTTTTGTTACTTAAACCATTACAAAAAGTAATTGAGAATAATGCAGTGAACCATAATAATATTTCAATACTGGTTAATGTTTATCTTCAAACAAAACCAATAAAAAGAAACAAGTTAACAGTTATTCTTTTCATTGCTTTCTATAGAATCTTGCCAATTGTGCAATAGTGACTTTGAAATTGATGCATTAATCGTAAAGAACGTTCAAACATCCTTAGCTCAGGAAATAATTTTTTAAACCCAAACTTTATTTGTTATTTTTTCATTTTTGTCTGCAGATTTTGTTTTGGGGAAAAACATCTTTATGAACTGCATGGTACCAATATGAAATGAACGTGGATAACAGAAACCAATTAAATAAATTTTATTTATACAGCAATTTAATGTAAGATGCAACATACAGTATTTCATAGTTGAGAGTAGGTGAGGTATTCAAGCTATCTTGGAGCTGTAACAACAAAGACATCACCTGAAACCAAAACAAAGACATGATGTGGTGGTGCTGATGTTGGACTGGGGTGGACAAGGTCAAAAATCACATGACACCAGGTTATAGTCCAACTGGTTTATTTGAAGACGCAAGCTTTCGGAGTCTCACTCCTTCAACAAATTGCTGCAAGAGACATGACCTGGTATCTGTTCCTTCTTGAAATAACTCCACAGAGGCCAGTATTCCATCACCAAGTCACCCTTTATTTACATGTGGAAAGTCCTTGACTGATCCAGATCTCTCAGAGGCTTCTCTCAGAGTGATCCCACCACACCCACTGTAATTTGTAGCTCTAACCTTTAAGTGACATTTCTTCTATGAACTGGCACCTATATCAATCAACCAGTTTTCAGAACAGAAAGGGGATCCACTCCCCTTTACACAAGAGGTTTTGACTGATATCCTGATCATAACCACAAAGGTGTTTTATAAATATATCAAAAAGCACTAAAACGTTGTGAAGATGGTAGAACTGGGCATGGCTCTTGGTCAATAATTTGTGCTTGCTTTCACAAAAATATAGCGAATAGCAGATGCAGCAGTGAGGGAAGTGTGCAGTATTGGTTGGGATAAACACAGTGTAGGAGAAAATATTAAGGTGTTTTTATCTTTGAAAGTGTACTGGGCAAATTGCCGTATCCATTTTAAATTTTCCCAGGTAGCTAAGGGAAGCAAAGAAAGAAATGTGGAAGCTCTGACCTTATTTTTTCTAATCCTTTCTGGCCATAGGTATGGTGCCACATGATCAAAGGATGGGAAATGTTATTTAGTTGTTTAAAAGGATGAGAAGGAATAGCCTGTGCAATTAGAGAAGATTCAGCCTAACCTTGGTAAGTTTTAATAAGTGGCCTAAGGAAGTAAAATGAAGTTGAGAGCTGAAAAGTCATAGTGAGTCATTCCAGAGGATGGAGGAGGCACAGATGCAAATACAATGGCCCAGATGTTCAGAGTCATAGAGTTGTACAGCATGGAAACAGACTCTGTGGTCCAACTCGTCCCTGCCAACCAGATATTCTACATTAATCTAGTCCCATTTGGCCCATATCCCTCTAAAGCCTACCTAGGGCAGGCATGGTGGCTCAGTGGTGAGCACTGCTGCCTCACAGCACCAGGGACCTAGGTTCAATTCCACCCTTGATTGACTACCTGTGTGGAGTTTGCACATTCTCCCTGTATCTGTGTGGGTTTCCTCTCATAGTCCAAAGATGTGCAGGCTAAGTGGATTGGTGATGCTAGATTGCCCATAGTGTTCAGGGATGTATGGGATGGGTCTGGGTGGGATGCTGTGTGGACTTGTTGGGCCAAAAGGCTTGTTCCCACACTGTAGGGGTTCTATGATGTATCTCTTCTGACCACTCAGTCCATACATGTACATCCTCTACATGAAAAAGTTGCCCCTTAGGTCCCTTTTAAATCTTTCCCCTCTCACCTTAAGCCTATGACCTGTAGTTTTGGACTCCCCTACCTTGGGGAAAATATCTTGTGTATTCATCCTATCTATGCCCCTATCATTGTTTTATAAACCTCTATAAGGTCACCCTCAGTCTCTGACATTCCAGGGAAAACATAGCCCCAGCCTATTCAGCTTCTCCCTATAGCTCAAACCCTCTAACCCTGGTAACCTTGTAAATCTTTTCTGAACTCTTTCAAGTTTCAAGTCATTGAGACGCTATTGACCTGCAAAATGGTTTATGGGATGATTTGAAATTATTTAAATCCCCAGCCCTTTAAAAAACACCAATGTTAGTGAGGGTTAAAAAAAATCTACTGACGTACTTGCAGTAGCTGTGTGGCTACAGAAACAATTATTGTTTGGTTGCTTCTCACAATCTATCATCTAAAACTGTACTGGACTTGCACATTTTTTTAATATGCAGACATCTGGTTTGTATTTTCTGTTAACCTGAGTTCATTATACAGGAAAATTGGGGACCTTAATCTTTTAACTTTTGTGGCGTAAGTAGTGGGACTGGAGTGTTAGTGCACTTTCCCAAATGGGCCATGACAAAACAATGGACGGGAAAGAGCAAGCTGTTGAAAATGTATTGAGTTGCAGAGTAGAAAAAGCCAAATACGTAAAGGATCATCATTGCAATCACAGTTAAAGTGACAGTAATGAAATATATACCCTGTTCTATGATACCGTTGTGGTTGCAGCAGAAGACAGATTTCAGTAAGGACGTTCTGATTGAATCATGCTCTGTTCTTCTTTACTAAGGTTCAAGTAGGAGAATTACTTAATGAACAGTGCAGATACTGCCTCCTACCGTGAACCCTTCTATTTCTCGTGGATTGGACATGCTATATTGCCCATTGTGTCCAGGGATAAATAGGTTAGGTGGATTAGCTGTGGGAAATACAGGGATAGGATGGGATGCTCTTCGGAGAGTCAGTGTGAGCTTGTTGGGATTCTATGATATGATATGATATGATATGAAATGATAAACCACCAGCGGCGAGAGCGCGCACGGCCAACAGCCGCGTTCCCGAGTCCAACAGATGCTCGTGCTCGCGGCGGGGTGAAGGGTGAACGGGAGCGCGCCGCTCCGAAAGCCGCTCGTGCCCGCGGCGGGGGCATCGGAGGGAGGGGCCGGGCTGACGGATTGGGCCGTTGGTGCCGACAAGATGGCGGGCGGTGGGCCGGAGATCGAGGAAGAGGCGAGTGGCCTGGTCCCGGCCGAGTCTCTGTGCTTCGGCCCGCGGTCCAGTCCGCCCAGCGGGGTCACACAGACTCATGGCGGCGGTGGCCGCCGGGGCACCGAGCAGTCATCACACCGGCTGCTGGCTTACAGCGATGCCCTCATCTCCATTGTCGCCACAGTCATGGTAAGAAAGGCAGCGAGGGGTCGGGCTGTGGCGGGTTGTTTAAACCACATTCATGCCCCAGACATTACTTCTGGATAATCCGCAATCACTGGGGAGTATGTGCAACAAAAATGCGCAACATAGGCCGCTGCAATTTTGTGTTATTGCCTCTGTAATAAAACATGAACATATTTTGTTGCGATTCATAAACTCTGGTTACTGCTGCCAACCAACCTTTAGTTTAACTTTATTCTTTCAAGTAGTGTAAGGTAGTGATGTATTTAAAGTCGGCATTTTTAAACTACTTGACTGGGCACGGACATTGAAGGAATGTTAACATGGGAGCCTTATTAACAGGCAATGATGTGGGGACATGGCTGAGGCATGAACAACGGATTTACTTCGGACAATCACACAGATCTTGTGAACTCAGGATTACGTGACCAAGTTACCAAATGGCAGTAAAGTCACGGGAGATGCTGATTTTTTTTTTCTTAAAGTCTTTCATTGGATGAATATTAGCTAACTGGCTAGGTCAACATTTGTTGTTCATTTCTTGTTGCCTTTACCATCCCTTTGAACACTGCAGTCCACATTATCTTCGTATAGTTGTTGGGAAGGGAATTCCAGGATTTTGACCCAGCAATAGTGAAGGATTGACGATGTAATCCAAATCAAGATGGTGTAAGCTTCAAGGGAACTTGCATCTGTTGCTCTTGTTCTTCTCGGCAGCAGGAGTACGACTTTGGAAGGAGCCTTGGTGAATTGCTGTAGGACATTGTTACAGGTGGCGGGGATGGAAGTAAATGTTGAATATGTTTATTGGAGTATTGATCAAGCAGACTGCTTTGACCTGCATGGTATCCAGCTTTGCAGTGAGCTGCACTGGTCCAGGTCACTTGAGAGTTTCAGTCCCACTCCTGAATCATATGTACCTCGTAGACAGATGACAGACAGAGCTTGGGGGAACAGGTGAGTTACCCACCACAGAATTCCCAGCCTCTCTCCAAGCTTAAGAGATCAGATTGAAGTGTTCCATTGGATGAAAGAGCTGAGAACATGATCATGATCTTAACGTGCCCTTCTCTGGAGGCCTCCACCATTTTAGATTTCAGTTGCAATCTAATTTGGATCGCTCCATGCCATATTAAGAAGTAGCAGAGTGCACTGGATGCTTCTGAGCTGTAGTGCTAAAGATCTGCACCAAAGCTTCTCTTGCCAAATACAACTATAACAGCAGCATCTATTCGACAGTGTATGAAGTTGCTCCAGTGCATCATGATGATAACATTTCATTAAAGGTGCTGTATAAATATGTGAATTAAATGCCCCAAAGCACTTCAGTGGTGTTATTCGGCAAAGTGTGACATTGAACCACATAAGGATACGTAAAATCCACTAATCAAAAGACACTTCGGGAGCATTTTAAAGGAGGAATGTAATAGATGAAAGGGAAATTCCAGAGCTAATAGCCTATGAAACTGATGCTACAACCGCCATTGTTGGAGCAATTAAAATTTGGGATGAACAAGAGGCTAAACTAAAAGGAGCACAGATTTCAGCAGATTATGGGACTGGGGGATTTTTAGAGAAAAGTGAAGGATGAATGGAGGGGTAATAATTAGAAAACATGAGAATTTTAAAATCAAGACATTGACCCCTGGTCAAGCAATGTAGATTGGTGAGAACAGCATTGCTATGCAAATTGCTGTGAATTAAGACATGGGCAGCAGAGTTTTGGATGACCTTGAGTTTGTGGAGGATAGAATGTCCGTGACCGGAATACAGGATAAACTGACCTTGCCAAATAGTATGCGGGCAACTTTCTTCTAACCACCAGTAAATGACTCACCAATTTGCCATTAAACAATACTTATCAATAATCTGAGTACTCAAACATAGGTTGAATCATATGAGAACGTCGCAACTCCAGCATGAATGGAGGTGCTAAGTACCTGCATAAATGAGATTAGTTGCACTTGATAGCAAGGCCACATTTGAACAGTATAACACCAAAAAATAACACTAACAAATCTGTTGGGTTGAAGAAAATTTACATAGCTGGCATCATATCAGATGTAAAGATAGAGATGATTGTAGTTGTTGGAGGTAAATCATTTTCGAGGAATTCCTCGGAGAAGCACCCTCTGCCTAACCACCGCCATCATCTACTTCGTTAATGATTGTTTTGACTATATGAGTGGAGAACAAGGATGCTTGCTGATGACACCACAGTACTTGCTTCCCCTGACAGTGAAGCAGACCATTCCAGCCTACAGCAAGACATATATAACATCCGCATTGCATAAGTACCCAAATAATGACTACCGCAAAACAAGGGAACAAACAGCCAATTTGATCAACATACTATCATTTCTAAATTCACCATCAATATTCTGGTAGTCACAGTTGATCAGCCACTCATTTGGACCATGGCTACAACAGGGCAAAGCTGGATGAACACCTCACCCACTGATGACAAATTGTCCACCCCTTATCTAAAGGCTAAAGTCAGATGTTTTATGGAATATGCACAAGTCCTCATGATTGGTGCAGTTGCAAACATGTATTGACCACATTGCCATCTAGGACAATGCAGTTTACTTTGACTCTTTCACAGCAAACATTAGAGAGATTTAACCCTAGAAAAATTGGTTCTGCAATATGACTGTGTAGACTTTCTAATCAACTTTATGAAGAAATGCTAATTAGAAAATCTAGGCTGTCATTCTGTTTAATGTTCTACCTTGAATTGTTAATTTTTTTAATCTGGAAAGAGTCAAAATATATTATGATATACATCTTTATCCTTCTAAATTATTAAATGTTTTGAAGTATACTTACAACATGTTCATCAAATCAATTCTACCCAGTTCCAGGCTTGAAAATGAGGGAGAATGGATAAATTTAGGAACTCACTGGATTTTCACATTAATTGCCCATTACATTGATAAGAGTAAGTTTAACCTAGTAATTAAGAGCATGAATACCCTATTAAGATATGACAATAATGCATTTATCCTCCCTGGATTAGAAAGGGAACAACGTGAAAGGTTCAGCCCCATTCCTGCATGTAACTAATTACTGTTGGAGACTTAAAAGCTGGCAACATTTTTATGTCTCACTATAATGAAAAATATATATTTAAGAAAAAACTGGCAAATTTGGGTTCATATTGGCATAGTGCTTGTGTCCTGCCACTGAGCCAGAAGGCCCAAGTTCAAATTCCACATGTTCCAAGTGTCTGTCAAAACTCATTTTAACAGGTTGATTGTTATTTGCCAATTTTTGTTTTTTTTCCCCAACATTTCCTTTGTTCCTACATTTTTGTGTCTTTGCTCTTTCATTTAAAGAAAGGATTATGTTTCTATTCCTGGTTTGGTTAACTTGTTGTCTTCTCCATTATTCCTTATTTCCTTCTCGGTCATTAAAGCTCATTGTTTCAGATACCCTAATGATCTTCCATGCCATTATCCAATCATACTTCCATAAATTATGGTTCAAAAAGCTTTTGAGTTGGATGATGCGGTAAAAAATCTAACATGCTATACTCTCAAAATGACCCAATAAAAACCAAAAGAACTGCAGATGCTGTAATTCAGGAACAAAAACAAAGTTGCTGGAAAAGCTCAGCAGGTCTGGCAGCATCTGTGGAGGAGAAAACAGAGTTAACGTTTCGGGTCCGGTGACCCTTCCTCAGAACCGGACCCGA